>NC_034590.1:94091265-94108698 GCF_900095145.1 Mus pahari | reverse complement strand
CTGGCTGTCCTGGAACTCACTTGGTAGACCAGGCTGGCCTCGAACTCAGAAATCCGCCTGCCTCTGCCTCCCAAGTGCTGGGATTAAAGGCCTGCGCCACCAGGCCCGGCATAAAGTAAACTTGTAACCAGGTGATTTTCCCATAGCTTACATGAACTCCCTGCTTCTTGTTCCCTAATTCTCTGCACATCCATCTTCTTTCCTTCTTTCACTAAACTACTTCTGGGAACTTTTTGTTCCTTTTAAAATGTTCTTCGGGGCTTCTGCATGTTTTCTCCACTGGGTCTCAAAACTTCTATACTTCAGGATACAGCTAAGGAGTGTTCATGCTGTCTCTCTAGACAAACCTTTCACCACTGGGCACTGTCCTGTCATTTCTCCCTACTGTATGCTTCAGTGAATCCCTATATATCTGCTATTTCTTATCCGAATATTCACTTGGTTTTTTAACCACCCTTTAATATGGAGCTCTGTGAAGCTATGAACATTGTTATGACAAAACATCATCACCAAAGCCACTTGGGGCAAAAAGGGTTTACTTGGGTTACATGTTCTGATCACAGGGCATCATTAAGGGAAGCCAAACCAAGCCAAGCCCTCAAGGCAGGAACCTGAAGGCAGGAACTGAAGCAAAGACCAGAGAGGAGTGCTGTTTACTGGCTTGCTCCTCGTAGATTTCTCATCCTGCCTTTTTTATAGCACCCAGGACCACCTGCTTAGGGAAGGCATCACCCACAGTGAGCTGCTTCCACAACTTGCACATCAATCATCAAGCAAGCAAATGCACAACAGGCTTGCCTGTTCACTCTTGTGGGAGAATTTTCTCAATTGAAGTTCCCTCTTTCAAAATTGACAAAAACTAGCCAGCAGTTTCTCATGCACTGAATATCTCATATTGAGAGAAGATAGTATACCTCAATATATAAAAGCATTGGGGAAGTAACTGAGTCACGAGAGTAGAGCCCTTCCCCTTGGGATTACTGCCCTTAATGTGGTGGTCCTGAGTATACTTTCACCCTATCTACTGTGTGAGAGAGAGTGCAGAACATTTCACAGCCTCCAATTTGGAGTAAGGGCCTCAGTACAGCCTGATTCCTGGACCCCTGACAATGCACATCAGTATCCTGAAAAACAGGTAATAAATAAGGATCTGCTGTTTACAAGTACTTTAATTTGGCAGAAATATTTACACTGACTAACAAGATGCATAAAAAGACATGACCTGGGAATGACTAGGCCCTAAAGAGTCCTAGGGTGTGGAATGCTTTTAGTATTCCTAGAAAGATGACTCACTACGACTACATCATCACAGGTGACTGCATCAACTACAGCCCTGCAAAGGTGCTGGTGGCTGGGTGTTGGTGGTACCCAGGCTTGACTCACGAAGCATTACTGTGCTGGCGGTGCAGGCTCAACTGTGCAAAGTGTTTATTTCATCTCCCACTCCCTGAATTATCGCCTGCCCCGGGAACTTCTCGGCCCTGGCTCTTTGGTTTCGGAAACACATGTTGCAGAGAGTCATGGATATCCCTTACCACCTTCTTAATCCTCTGCCTGTTAGCTATTCTCTGAACATAGTGGGTCTCATGAAGCCCATGTGTGCTTGTGTCCAGGTTTGAGACGGTCACCACTGTCTTGTTCATCGTTCTTCTCTAATGCCGTGAAGACTATAGATTTCAGCAACGCATGCTTGCCCTGCAGCATCGTCTTTTCACTTTCATGTCTGAGAAATTTTAGTTCAGTAGTGCCATCATTATCGATTATGTGTCTGCTCCATGCATAATGATAACACTAATAACCTACATCTATACAGTCCCTCTAAGCACTCAACTTTGCAAGGAAGCCCCCAA
This sequence comes from Mus pahari, assembly GCF_900095145.1. Taxonomy (NCBI): domain Eukaryota; kingdom Metazoa; phylum Chordata; class Mammalia; order Rodentia; family Muridae; genus Mus; species Mus pahari. Next base: position 94,106,848 of record NC_034590.1, on the reverse strand, counting down.
GGTCATCACCTCTACTGAGGCACACCATACTGTTCCCAGGCATTGATTTTTGTCTTGTTGCATCTTCAGAATCATGTGCAGTAAATTAGACTATTAATCCTAATTTAAAGATGGTGAAAGACAACATGAATGACTTACCCAAGGTCACATGAGAATAAATAACTGAGCTAACACTCTGACAATCCTCCTTGGAAAGTGACACATTATGATCAATGTGATCACAACTTGCTGTCTCTGTATGTATTCATCTGCTTTTACTGGATAGCAAATTTTCTCAAACATAGCAACATAAAACAGAATCTTCCATTTAGCCCATCACACTATGGATTGGTAAAATAGCCTGAACACCACAGAGTGGCTTTGTAGGTCTCACTGGCTCATGGAGGGTGGGGGTCAGTTCAGTACTAGGACAAGCCTCTGGGATCTCACTGGCCTAGTATGTGGTCAGTTTACACAGTTAATCTCTAATGGGCTTTTGTCCTCCAGTAAACCTAAACCATTAATAGGTGCTCACCTAAGCCCAAGACAGGAAGGGCGCTGCAGGTCCTTCCAGGTCTTGGCTCAGAACTAGAATATATTACTTCTACTAAATTCTGTTAGTTAGGGCAAGCCACAAAGGGTAGCCCAAATTCAAGGGAGAGTGACACTACCTTTCTTGCTAGAGGAAGTTACCAAGTCCTTGGCATATCTTCACATCCATGTTGACTGCAGTATTGTTACAGTAGAGAGTTACAAATAAGTTTAGGTATCTAGCAACAAATTGATGGAAAATGTAATGATGGCTTATATACACAATGGAGCTTTATTCATCATGAAGAATGAGGTAATCATGTCATCCTGAGGAAAATGAGCGCACATTTATATGATAAAATTTTGTGTGATAGTGGGAGCCTCATTATAATAAGTATCATAATTATCCTTTAGAAGAAAAGCTCCTGGTTTGGGAGGTTTCAGACATGATGCTATAGGGCAGGTGTAATAGGACTGGAGAGCCTATTGTTACCTCCCATTGAGGAGGCAATACATCAAGCAGGAAACTCATGGCCCAGTCAAACAATGTATATCATGAGCCATAGAACAGAGGGAGGTGGGGCTGGGTCTTCAGACCTGTCTTTGAGGACATGTTCCCAGTGATATAAGGCCCTCCCACTGTGGCCCACCTCCAAAAGGTCTTACTATCTTCTGGTAGGACATCCTGGAACTTTGAGGGACGTATATATAAACCATTGTAATTAGATACAAACACTTGAAGACTGTACCACTCTTCAAAGTCCCCAAATATTCCCTTCTTTTAACCATAGAGTAATCTTGAAAGAAAATAATAATAATAATAATAATAATAATAATAATAATATATTGATCACTCTGTTCCACTAAGTCTAGGGTAGCTGAAATTCCGAGAACACTGTAACAACTCAAAACTGTGTGGCTCATTGTAGTTCTGGCTCTGGTACTGTTATCTGAGTTGAGGGTATTTTATGCTGAATGTTTACATTGCATATATGATTTAATGACCTACGAAGAGAAAAAAAGGTACATATGTTCCTTTATAGCAAAAACAAATAAACAAACAAGCAAACAAAACAACAACAACAAGAAAAAAACAACCCACCAAACAAAACCCAGTGCCTGCAATCGCATTTTAGCTGTGGGAAGGCTGAGATATAACATATAAGTATATATGATATGCTTACCTACCAATGACTTCAGGATGCTTCAGGTGTTTTGCAGTCTGATTTAAGTGTTCCTTCATGACTTCAAACACTTATATCTTAGTAAGGCTCATAAAGGGCATTAGGTTTTACCTGATGTTATACATTTGCTTTCCACAATTTGGGTTCATTACTCATGATTCTACAATCCATGTCAGGACTCCTGTGGTTATAGCTAAATACATCTAATTTAAGCTATTATAGGTAAAAGAAGTATACAAACCACGTGTTTGTTTGCATAGCTAGAACACAGGTCCTCTCAGCAGTGCCTGCTTCTCATTTTGTAAAATCCCCCTCTCTCATTCAAAGTGGGCTTCCCTCCATGCGGACTTTAATTTACTGGTGGGGTATTGCTTTTGCAGGAAAACACAACTGCTGCAAAATCCAGGTTTAAACCCAACAGGTCAAGGAACGTAGAGGAACAAAGCAGGCGCAGGTGCCTGTGAAGCCAAGGGAAGGTGGCCTGTGAAGCCAAGGGAAGGTGGCCTGTGAAGCCAAGGGAAGGTGGCCTGTGAAGCCAAAGGAAATCCAAGGGGGCTGAGGTTTCAGCAGATAGGGCAGGCCTGAGCCATGGGCCAGGTTAAGACAATCGCCATGGTCAAAGACACTGAGAGCTCAACTCCATCAGGACCGGATTATGCCCCTGACGTTGGAGCCCTTTAGAGACATGATGTACAAAGAAAACTAAGTTACTAGAAGCCAGCCTAAACTCCTTTTATAATTTATGCATTATGCTAAGAGTGAGGAGAACCAAGCTTTAGTGAGTCCATTTATATTCCATCTGGAAATGGGCAGGACTTTGGAGACAGGAAATATATGAGTCCTGGCCAGGGTTGGGGGGAGACACTTGTTCTAAAGGAGCACAGATGAAGTTGTGAGAGTCATGGAGTTTGGAATCTCATTGTGGTGTCTGTTACCTAACAGAATGCATTTGTCCAAACTCCTGGAAATATGTGCCAGAAGGTTGTATTTAATGTATTCAAATTTTACCATAACAAAAATGGTCATGGGTTTGTGTCAGGAGACTGTTCATTCTTAGCTATAAACACATCAGCATCGGTTCTCTAGAGAACCAGTGTTTTAATACATGTATTTACTTTGTTGGGAGCAGGCCCCTGTCTTTTGTTTTGGATCGGGTTTGTTTTGTTTTGTTTTGTTTTGTTCTGTTTTGTGTTTTGCTTTTTGTCCCAAGAAGTGAAAGCCATCAAGTTCGTGATCCAACTTTTCTAGATCAGATAGAGGCTCGGCTGACAAGGAGCACAACCTGTAGGCAGGGCACTTGAGCTCCCATAGTCTTAGCCTAGCAAGACTCTGCTGTTCTTTCTGGCTGCCACCTAGAGCTGATGGGGTTTGTATCACTGGGCACTTGACTGAAAAAAATTCTGTTATTGAGTCCTGTTGCCAATTTGCTGGCACATCTATGATCAATCTGCAATCAAAAGTCCATTATCACTAAAATGGACGGCAGGCTCTGGACTTGTTTTTTTTACCACCATGTTGGTTTCTTGTGCTTCCTGCCTCTGCTCTGTTTTATGATGGAGTCTGCTTGTGCAATGGCTTACATGACATTCAGATGCTTACTGGATTTGGTCAAGGCATACAGTAGCAAGATAGCAAGTAGCAAGAAGAAAATCCAGGCACTGTCTCCTTCTACTTGGTTCAGATAGTTTCTAGGGAAAAGGCTGCATATTCCATTTGGCTTTTTTTTTCTTTTCTCTATTGGAAAGACCAGCCTATGGTCTATCTTGTGCCAAAGGTCTCTGGACTTTGTTAACATAATCTCCCCTCCTCCCTCTCCCCTACCCCTCTGCCCTCTGCCCTCTGCTCTCTGCCACCCCCACCTTCCCTCTACCCTTTCCTCTCTTCTCTCTCCCCAGGATAGCAACCTCCTGTTGTTGCTTATATGGGTTGTCATGGACTCCATATTGGGTCTCCACTCCTCCATCACCTAGGCAAAACTATCCAGTGCTGGAGTTTTTCTATTTTAGACATTTCAAGTCTTTTATAGTTTCCTGCTTAGAAACAGTCAGAATTACCCTTTCTGAGATTTTCACTGGCCTTGGTTTCAAAACTGTGGATATGATTCTCCTCCCACACGTACCATGAGTTCACTGTGAGGTCTTGGCCAAGGTCATAAAAAGCATCAGTGCTTTCGTTGTTGCGGTGTGCTAGTGCTGAGAGCTGAGTGCTGAGATTCTCTGTGGCACTAGAACTTTTCCCAAAGGTCTGCTCTCCTTATTTTCTTCTTTAGTCAATAACATATGTCTCCAGTGGTTTCTGCTTGTGTTATTTCTCTGACTACTAAACCAGTTACTCTATGATCTGGACTGAATCCAGACTATAGTGATTGAGTGGTGTGGCTGGTGAAGAGAGAGGCAGACTCATTGTCCCACTATGGACCAGATCACTAGCATCTGTAATTCCCACCTTTAGGTTTTCCATGTCCTGAAGTCATAGGTTCTGTATTTGAAGGGTTGGTTGGCTCCAATACTCACATATGAGGAAGCACAACGCCAGCAGAGCAAGCCAACATTATTATTATTATTATTATTATTGTTGTTGTTGTTTTATATTTTCTTTGCATTTCAAATGTTATTCCGTTCCCAGTTTCCCATCAGAAATGCCCTATCACATCCAGTTCCCCCTGCTTCTATGAGTGTGCTCCCCACCCACCCAGTCACTCCCACCTCCCCACCCTGGGATTCCCCTACAATAGGGCATTGAGCCTTTATATGACCAAGGGCCTCTCCTCCCACTGATGCCTGATAAGGCTATCCTCTGCTACATATGTGGCTGGAGTCATGGGTCCTTCCATGTCCACTCTTTGGCTGGTGGTTTAGTCCTTGCAAACCCAGACACTATTGTGAATGCCAAGAAGTGCTTGCTGACAGGAGCCCGATACAAGCTGTCTCCTGAGAGGTTCTGCCAGAGCCTGACAAGTACAGAGGCATATGCTTGCAGCCAACCATTGGACTGAACACAGGGTCCCCAATGGAGGAGTTAAAGAAAGGACTGAAGGAGCTGAAGGGGTTTACAACCCAAAGAAAGAACAACGATATCAACCAACCAGAGCTAGCCAATTTTATAGCTTGGAAATGATGACCTCACCTGTCTATGTTTATTATGATTTCAGCCTCTAGCAGATGCTGGTGGGGCTACAAAAATACCATTTCCTCCTTTCCCCGAACTGTTGCTTCTGTGTATAGAAAGAATTCTTTGAGATTCTAGCTGACATAGTCCTCACTCAGGCTGCTTTGAGAGATCATCCCAGATGTTAGCTTCCACCAATGCTCATTCATGCCTTTCCCTTCATAACTTTGTTCCTCATACCTGGTTGAGAACATAGACTTAGCTCCGTATTTCATTATCTCCACAATGGAATAGCTGCACCTCATTGTGTAACTATCAAATCACCATGGTGAGCTGTCTTATAAAATAACACACAGAAGAATTATTTACTTTGGCTTAAAGGTTGCAAAGGGTTCAAAGCTCAAGGTCGATTGTCTCCATGAACTTAGTAGAATAACATGGCAGGAACAAGTGGTGAAGGAGAGTTATTTACTTCATGACCAATGAGTAATCAGAAGAGACCGGGGTGTGACCAGGAATGAGATAGCCCAATGAGCCGTCCCCTAGTGGCCTATTGATTTCATCTAGACACTACCTCGAAGTTTCCACAGCCTTTCAAAATGTCATCCACAGATTGGGACTAGGCTTTCAATGCATGGGCCCATGGGGGACATTTCTTTCTTAGTCCATAAAACCTGTAGAAGACATTTTTATTAGAACCTGATTTTAGAAATCGTATCACTGTTCAAATACTTGCCACCTTCTCAACAAGAATCTGATATTAGTCCTTCAATTTACTGAAGTCATGGCCTCCACTCCATCAAGGTTCCAAGACAGTCAAAACCTTGACTCTTCAAATGCTAGAAGCCTCTGTAAGCCAAGCTTGATATCTTGATCATCTCCAGGCAAGAACGATAGAAGCACTATGGTTGGCTGAACAGTACAAGATTAGGCCTCCTTGAGTCTGGGCTCTAAATAGATTTTATTTTTGTCCCAAAGAATATGCAGTTCTGAAACTATTTGTTCTGAGCTTAATGCTATTTCTAATCCCAAACTACTGAGGCACAGCAGTCTCAGAAATAATGGGTTTATATCTATCCAGAACAAGGACCAGGGCTAGGCAGCAGCTGAAAAACATTAGCTGGACCAAGAACTTAGAGTACTTTCATAAGATTTGGGGGAAATATGCTGAGCCTGTGCAAGTTATGGGCTAATGGGCTGGCTGGCTGAGGGGCAGGGAAAAAGTTCTGGAATGGAAAGCAGGCCCTAAGGAGTAGTTGTTTCTGGGTTGGTTGAGAATAATACCCAGAAACTTCATGCATAAACATTACCCCCATGACCAATAGGACTTACAGTTTTTACATACACTTAGCAAACACTTGCAAGTAGAGCAATCATCCATTCTTTTTATCCCATAACCCATGCTGATTAACCTCCAGGTCATCTTGACTCCTTTCTATCCTCTGATAATTGGTTAATTAAATTTAAAGACATGTCATTTTTTTTCTGTTAATTATGTGGAAGCATCTATAAAAAATTTTTGATACTAAACATTTATTTTGAAACAATTACAGTTTTATTTAAGACTATAAAACAATATAAAGGAAATCCTGTAATATCTTTTATATAATTTCCCCCAATAGTATCATCTTTCAAAACTACAGTTTAATAATGCAAACAGAGTGCTGCACAGCTATAGTTGTAATACAGAACTTCCAAGCCCACAAAATCCGTCATGTATCTTATTTTAGCCATTTTCTTCTCCTTTTATCCTCTCCTGCACTTTGGGTGACCAGTAACTGGTCCCCCACTTCTATAAAATTGGTATTTCAAGAATGCTATTTAAATAGACTCTCACAACATGTTCTGTTCTGTTTCCTGATGGCTTCTCATCATTCAGTGTCACTCTCTCATGGTCCACCCACATAGTGGGAGTATAAAAACTTTATTTATTGTGACCACTGAGCACTGTAATGTTCAAGGGTCTGAACAAGTCACAGCTTGTTTCCAGTCACCCATTAAAGCACATCTGGGCAATTTTAAGTGGGATGTTATGAATAAAGTTGCTATAAACTTTCATGTGTCGGGTTTATGTGAATGCCAGGATTTATTTCTCTATGATAAGTGCCCACAAATATAATTACTGGGTCCTATGGTATTTTAGTACATGAGTTTTTTTTTAAGAAATTATTGAAATGATTTCCTGAGTGATTGTAGCATTTTAATCTCCCCCTCCCAATGTGAGTGCTCCAATTTTTCTATGTCCTCATCACTTAGTATCAATATTAAGATTAAATGAAGTCACTCTGGGATGCTTGTTTATTCTATTCAGTTGTCTGAATCTGCACTTCCCTACTGGCTAAGGATGCAGATGTGCTTTGCTGGGTTGATTTGTCCCTTACACAGCCATCTCAGCGAAAGCCCTTTTTGTGTTTGTTCATTGTGCTCTTGAAGGCCTTGGGCTCTTTATACATTCAAATACTAGTCCTTTACAGGTCACAACATTTTTTCTACTCTCTGTCTCATCTTTTTTCCCCCTTCACATTGCTTTCCTTATGACGGTTGTTGTTCTGGTGTTGAATCTCAGAATATTTTGGCTAGCTCTATATCCCACATTGTTTTCCATGTTTCTATCTTTAAAAACAACATCAAGTTTTATATGCTATATGTTACAGCTTAAGTAAATTAACATATAAAATGTATGACTTAGGTAGAGTGGGCCACTGTATTTGTCTGTTTGGCTGTACATCCACTTGCTCCAGTGTGGTTAGTTTATAAAGCTGAACTGTCTTATTGATTCACATTTGCACCTGCAGGAGGACAAGGCTGTCCATTCTTACATGAGTTTATTTCTGGAATTTCTGTTTTTCTTCCCATTGATCTGTTTCTATCTCTTCACCAGGACCTCATAGCATTGAATACTATGGCCACATGATAAGCCTTGAGGAAGGTTGCATCTTTCCATTTTTCTCCTGTTTCCCATAACCGTTTTGGCTACTTAAATTCCATTGCCTTTTTGTAGAGCTTTTAGAAAAAAAAAATCTGTGCCTATGTAAAAAAAAAAAAAATTAACTATTTTGGATGTTTTTGAGTGTCATGGTTTGAATATGCTTGGCCCAGGGAGTGGCACTATTTGGAGGTGTGGCCTTGTTGGAGTAGGTGTCACTGTAGGTGTGGGCTTAAGACCCTCACCCTAGCTGCCTGGAAGTCAGTCTTCTATTAGCCATCTTCAAATGAAGATGTAGAACTCTCAGCTTCTCCTGTATCATGCCTGCCTAGATGCTGCCCTGCTCCTCCCTTGATAATAAAGGACTGAACCTTTGAACCCATAAGCCACCCCAATTAAATGTTTTCCCTTATAAGACTTGACTTGGTCATGGTGTCTGTTCACAGCAGTAAAACCCTATTCATATACAGAGAGTAGATCTTTTTAACATTGGGCGTTGTAGATTGAGTTTTTATTATTAATTCATTTTTATTGATAGTTGTATGTATTTATTTATTTATACTCCAGATTTTATTCCCCCATCCACCCCCTGACTGTTCCACATCCCATACCTCCTCGCCATCTCCTGTCTCTACAAGGATGTCCCCCCCCCCTCGACCTGACCTCTAAACTCCATGGAACCTCCAGTCTTGTGGGTTAGTTACATCATCTCTGATTGAACACAGACCCAGCAGTCCTCTGCTGCATATGTGTTGGGGGCCTAAAATCAGCTGGTAAATGCTGCCTTTTTGATGGTTCAGTATTTGAGAGATCCCGGGGGTCCAGATTAATTGATAAGGTTGGTCCTCCTACAGGGTCGCCCTTCTCCTCAGCTTCTTTCAGCCTTTCCCTAATTCAACTACAGGGATCAGCAGCTTCTGTCCATTGGTTGGGTGCAATTATCTGTATCTGACTCTTTCAGCTGTTTGTTGGCTCTTCTGGAGAGCAATCATGATAGGTCCCTTTTTGTGTGTGCTCCACAGCCTCAGTAATAGTGTCAGGCCTTGCGACCTCCCCTTGAGCTGGACGTAACTTTGGTCCTGTCGTTGGACCTTCTTTTCCTCAGGCTCCTCTCCATTACCATCCCTGTAATTCTTTCAGACAGGAAAAATTATGGGTCAGAGTTTTGACTGTGGGATGGCAACCCATGCCTCACTTGATGTCCTGTCTTCCCGCTGGAGTTATGCTCTATACAAGTTCCCTTTTCTTACTGTTGGGCATTTCATCTAAGGTCCTTTCCCTTTGAGTCCTGAGAGTCTCTCACCTACCAGGTCTCTGGTGCATTCTGGAGGGTTCCCCCAACCTCCTTCCTCCTAAGGTTGCCTGTTTCCATTATTTCTCCTGGTCCTCAGGGTTTCAATCCTTTTCCCTCACTCAGTACCAGATCAGGTTCCCCTCTCTCCCAACTACTCCCCCTGTCCACTTTCCCTCCCAGGTTCCTCCCTCCTTCTCCATTTGTGATTGCTTTCTTCTCCCACCCAAGTGGGACTGAGGCGTCATCACTTTGGCCCTTCAGCCTGTTGACCTTTTTGAGTTCTGTGAACTGTATCTTTGGTATTTTGTACTTTTTTATGGCAAATATCCACTTATTAGTGAGTACATACCATGCATGTCCTTTTGGGTCTGAATTACCTCACTCAGGATGATATTTTCTAGTTCCATCCATTTGCCTACAAAACTCAGGGTGTCTTTGTTTTTAATAACTGAGTAGTATTCCATTGTGTAAATGAACCACATTTTCTGTATCCATCCTTCTGTTGTGGGACATCTGGGTTGTTTCCAGCTTCTGGCTATCACAAATAAGGCCGCTACGAACATAGTGGAACATGTGACCCTGTGGCATGGTGGGGCATCTTTTGGGTATATTCCCAAGAGTGATATAGCTGGGCCAGGTAGATCTATTTCCAAACCTCCAGATTGATTTCCAGCGTGGTTGTACCAGTTTGCAATCCCACCAGCAATGGAGGAGTGTTCCTCTTTCTTCACATCTTCGCCAACATGTGTTGTCATGTGAGGTTTTAATCTTAACCATTCTAATTGGTATAAGGTGGAATCTCAGGGTTGTTTTGATTTGCAGTTCTCTAATCACTAAGGACTTTGAACATTTATTTAGGTGCTTCTCAGTCATTTGAGAGTCCTCTGTTGTGAATTCTCGGTTTAGTTCTATACCCCATTTTTCAATTGGGTTGTTTGGGTTTTTGATGGTTAGCTTCTTGAATTCTTTATATATTTTAGATATTACCCCTCTATTGGATATGAGGTTAGTGAAAATTTTTTTCCCAATCTGTAGGTTGCCTATTTGTCTTATTGACTATGTCCTTTGCCTTATGGAAGCTTTCCAGTTTCATGAGGTCCCATTTATCAATTCTTGATCTTAGAGCATGAGATATCAGAGTTCTGTTTAGAAAATTTCCCCCTGTGCCAATGAGTTCAAGGCTCTTTTTCACTTTCTTTTCTATTAGGTGCAGTGTACCTGGTTTTATGTTGAGATCCTTGATCCACTTGAACTTGAGCTTTATGCAAGGTGACAAATATGGGTCTATTTTCATTTTTCTACATACAGACAGCAAGTTAGTTTATTGATTTTAAATCAGAGCCATAGTAATAATGCTAGCACAATACAGACACAAAATAGACTTTTAGATCAATGGAATAGTGCAGATAATCTTAGAAAACGCCATGTAAATACCACTCCCTAATTTTTGGCAATGGCACCAAAAGCAGGCACTGGAAAAAAAGATGACATTTTCAACAAAGGATGCTGGAAAACCTTGATTTCAACCTTCCAGCAAGAGAAACTGCTGGGAGGGCGAATGTATAAGGGTGGAACTGGGAGGTGAGGTGGGGAAACTGCGATTGGGATGTAAAGTGAATAAAAAATGAATTGTTGAGAGAACAAAGGTGAAACTGGACCATTACCTCTCCTCTTTCTCAAAACTTGGGGCTAAAATAGATGAAGGTATACTCATCCAGATGTGGGAGGGAAACTGAGAGAGCACACATCAACCATGGGCACAGAGAGAGCACATGTCAACCATGGGCACAGAGAGAGCACATGTCAACTATGGGCACAGGCCGGGGCTTGTCAATAACACTCCTCTCACTCAGGAAATAAGGACAGCTATTAACAGAGGAGACCATGTAAAATGTAAAATGCTTCTGTTCAGCTGTGCAGTAAAGGTAATGGCTAGCTTGTGAACTTGTGGCCAGCAGAGCTGGAAACAAGCTAGTAGTTTCCAGAATGCACAAAGAACCAAAAAAATCTAAACACCAAGGAACATGACAAGTTGATATAAAATGGACACTTCCCAGAAATTTCTCCAGAAATCTGAAATATTATTAAATGTTTTAAAAATACTAAACTTCCCTACCCATCAGAGAAATGCAGATTAAAAAGACATTCATATCTGATCTCACCACCAGAATGGCCATCTTCAGCAACATAAATGACAACAACCACTGGTGTGAATTTGAGGAATCAAGAACTTTATATACTATTGGGAAGTTTTCAAACTGGCATATTGGCTCTGGAAATTAGTTTAGGAATTAAAGAGGAATAGCAACTAGAAATAATTCTACCACATGATTTAGCTATACCACTCCCAGAAGAATACCAAATGATCTTCCATCTCACTACAGACATACTTTCTCAGCCGTGTCCAGTGCTGCTCTGTTCACAATAGCCAGAAAATGGAGTCAATCTAGATGCCCATCAACTGACAAACTGGTAATGAAAATGAGGTACACATACACAGTGGAAGACGTGGGCTGAATTAAAACCTCAGTGCCAGATGAGGGATAATTTCCCACTATTTATCGGTCAGAGAGGCCCCAAAGGCACTCAGAGGACCCCAGGCTGTTGCCTTTGTTGTTGGTTTCTTACAATAACTAGATGGTCAGACCCTATTGCAGAAGCTGGCACACTCTGGGTGCAGGGCACAGAGAAGCCGGTCTTGACTTGACCAGGAAAGTGTCCCTTCTGGCTAAATTTCACTGGCTAGAAGGTGCTGCATAAACTGCTTGTGAAGAATATGAACAATTATCTCATCCAGGGTTGATGTCTGCATGCTACAGTAATGATCTGACAGGCAGGATGTGGCCATTGATGCAATTGTGGCAATATTGTTGGGACAACCAACTACTCCCTTGATTGATTGACTCTGAGCAGTGCTCTGTAGAAGAGAACTGATGCCTGACAACATAAGCATGGCTACGGAAATAATTGGCCATGGGGATGAACCTATTGATGCCACTTGTCTAAACATTCATGGTGTCTAACTAACTTTTATTTTTTTAAAGATTTATTTATTATATGTAAGTACATTGTAGCTGTCTTCAGACACTCCAGAAGAGGGCATCAGATTTTGTTACAGATGGTTGTGAGCCACCATGTGGTTGCTGGGATTTGAACTCCAGACCTTCGGAAGAGCAGTCAGGTGCTCTTACCCACTGAGCCATCTCACCAGTCCCTAACTAACTTTTAAATATCTAGATTTGTACACTGTATATACAAATCCCACCCTCAGTCAGAAACCTCCCCCCCTTTTAAAAAAATTAATCCTCTCTCATACATCACATCGCAATGGCAGTTTCACTTCCCTCCACACTTCCCAGTTCCTAGTCCTCTATTTCCTCTTTCCCCAGATCCACTGCTCCTCCCTTCAATAAAGAACAGACCTCCCAAGGATATCAGCCAAACATGACATAAGAAGTTACAATAAGACCAAGCAACCAAGCATGAGGAAAGGGGTCCATGAGGGGCTTCTGAGACCCCAACCCCAGCTCAGGAGCTGCTGGCAGTTGATGACTGGGTAGGTGAGAGATAACCACTTCTCTTGGACTCAGTGAGTTTAATTAATTAATCAATTATTCATAACTATAAAAGGGGGACGTGAAGTTTTAAAGGATATGAGGTAGGGATTTTTAGATAATAATGGAGAGAAGTGAAGGCGGGTGTGATAAAGATATGTTGTATGCATGTATGAACATCTCAAAGAACAAATTGTTTTTAAAAAGAAGCTTCTCTTTATGTGCTTAAAATCCATCTTCTGAATCAATAAAAACTAAACACGTGGCTGTTTCTCCAGATGTGACTGTTCTGTGGCTTATCCTGTGTGGGCCTGACTGTTCCCGGAATTTATAGATACACATCCTTTGCCACATTCAATTGTTTTGACCTATTCATTTTTGACCTATGCATTTCTTCAAATACATTTTCCTGACCTGCTCCCCTTTCTCCCTCTGGAGGTCTCATGATAAACACCGCAGTCTCTGCTCTAGTCTCACAGACACTGTTCATATTTTTTTTAGTCATTTTTTTTCTCCCTGTTACTCAATTTTGCGAGTTTCTCTTATTCTGTCTTCCACCTCTCTGGGTTCCTTTCTGGTGTCTCTGTTCTGAACATCCACTGAGATTCATATAGCTATTATGCTTTTCACCCCTAAAACTGACTTTTTGGGGATCTTATTTCTTTGATCCTTTAAGAGTTCTTTTCTTTAGTGTGGGATCGCCCCCAGAATTTCACACAGGCCAAGCACATGCTCTACCACTGAGCTGCACCCCACACCCTGCACATGATAAACATAATTGCTTGTTAAAAATTTTTTTTACCACAGCATATATGTCATCCACATGCTGGTAGCTGTCTCTTTTTTTTCAGTGTGGTTAAGGTTTTCCTGGCTCTTGGAATGACAAATGGTTTCTCTTTGAGGCTCTGTGGAAACAATATTATGAGACTCTGAGACTTACAGCTCCATGTTTAGCTCTGCCTCTGTAGAACTGCTCTGGTAGGGAAGGCAGACAATGCAGTGACTTAGAGAAAGGGGTCTAATGTGCCCTACCCATCTTTTAAGTGCTACCACTCATTGGAGGGAAGGTCAGGGTGCTCAGTCTCATGAAGCATTCATTCCCATATCATGAGTATTTTTATTTCAAGAGGGTGGTAATAGTGTCATGCTGAGAGAACAGCATTCTGCAATGTCCATCCTTCATGCTCTTCCTCCTCCACTCATCTACTCTCAGTTTGGACAGTCTTTAAGTGGTACCTCTATCGTGAAGCAGCCCCGTCCTCTCTCAACTATAAGTGGTTTAGATCTCCCTTGAAATATTCAGGACAACTTTTGTCCTCAAGTGCTGGAGTTATTCCACATCCAAGGTGTTTATGGGATGTCTTTATGATCAAAGTCATGCAATACTCATCTGTAAACAAGCACGATGAAAATTAAATTGAGTGAATGAAGGAATAAATTAGTGAAATGAAGTATAGAAGGTGATGTGTTAAGACCCAGTCCCTGTTATAAATGGGTAGAATCACCATTGTCAGTTATGTAGGTGTGACCGATGAAGGCTTTTGAGATGGAGAGTTGTCCTGGATTACCTGTGTGGACACAGCAGAATTCTAGGGGTGACTGTAATTATAAAAAGGAGAAGAAGAAGAAGAAGAAGAAGAAGAAGAAGAAGAAGAAGAAGAAGAAGAAGAAGAAGAAGAAGAAGAAGAAGAAGAAGAAGAAGAAGCCGCCAGTGAAGGGACTGAGGTAGCAGAGTAAACTCCATTTTGTTTTTAAGTCTCTATTCTAAGTTAACTTGCCCTTAGAGAGGCATGGACTCCANAGAAGAAGAAGAAGAAGAAGAAGAAGAAGAAGAAGAAGAAGAAGAAGAAGAAGAAGAAGAAGAAGAAGAAGAAGAAGAAGAAGAAGAAGAAGAAAAGAAAGGCATAGCTGCCAGAGAGAAGTCATGATAAGATGGAGTGATGTGCTACAGCTTTGAGGATGGAGGGTGGAGACAATTCAACAGCCTAGGGGCAGGCATTTTCTAGAAGCTAAGAAGGGTAAGAAGTGTACTTTTCCCCCTGGGGAATCCTAGAAGGAGTAAAGTTCTGGTGAGATCATTTTGGATTTCTAGCTTCTAGATCTTGAAGTCACCAATTTTTGCTGTTTTAAGATACTAAGTTTATGGCAACTGAGTGCTGCAATCATGTCATAAAAGGAGCCAATAACTTCTCCCTACTGACATCACATAGGGAACGTCTGTGATGAGGTTGCCATGAGGAATGCATTCATCCATTCACTCATTGACTGCTACTGACAACCTACCACCTATCAGATGCTGGTCCTAAGAGTGGGAAAGTGACAGAGGGGAGAATGTAAACATGGCTCTGGCCACTCCTTTTACCCTCACTTAGGATGCAGCAGCTCATGGATCAGAGTCACACGACGTGGTGATCAGAGAGCAGCGAAAGCTGCATCAAACCTTCATTTGTTCTCTTTGCCCAATACCATCTCGTCCCTTTCTAGAACATTCTGCTTTTAGACAGAGCTAAGTGAGAGTTAAAAGACCTTTCAGAATCTTCTAATACAGTGATCCAGAAACCCAAAGGCTGCGTGAGAGCCATGACGCATGCAGTCTGGATTCTACTCCTTACAGTGCTGATGAACTCGAGTGCATAGCATGACCTTGATGTGGCTCAATTTACTCATCTACAATATGAAGGGAAAAAGAGCACTGCCATGATTTAGAACTGTAACGATCAAAGGAGGTCTTCACACATGAACTTAAGACAGTGCATGGTGTAAATATACTCGTGGAACATATGACATCTCTTTATTTTAAAGAAATCCTAAGTGTAGTAAACAGGACTAAGTCAAGTAAACATGGGTGAAGAAAAAGGAAAAGAAAGATAGCCTCACATATTTCTACTGTGAGTGAAGGGAAAACTATTCCTTCCCTGCATTTAACAGCTGTATACCAGGCTCAAAAGGCTGGCATCAGAGAAACACAGGTGAACGATACAAAAAAAAAAAAAAAAAAAAAAAAAGA
>NC_034590.1:94071842-94091205 GCF_900095145.1 Mus pahari | reverse complement strand
AAAAAAAAAAAAAAAAAAAAAAAAAAAAAAAGAGCAATCCTTTATCAAATGCCATTCATTATGCGGGGAGGGCTGCACAGACAGGAAGCTTCAGTAGGCAACAAGAAAGAGTCCAGGAGATACAGTGAGACAGTACAGGAGGCAGCAGGAGAGAGTGCAGGGGTCACAGTACTTTAGCAAGATAATGAACATCTCAGAACTGGGACCTTCTCAGTATTGAGGCCAAATTCTGCTTCTGCTCAGTGAATGTAGCTGAATTGTTTAGCTTCTTTGATCTTCCTCCATAAAAAAGGCCATAGTTGTATATTTTCTAAAACACTGGAAGGTTTCATGGCATGCTGTCTCTAAATATTTAGCCTGGGCCCAGCATATGCTTTTTAAAGAAAAAAAGTAGTAATTGATAATGGTACTTTGGGTATTGAAATGGTAGGACTGGATAATTTTATTGGTCTCATACATATCATGTACCTTGCTCTCAGTTGCCTTTTTAACCATCCCCTATCCCTCATTTAAAGCCTTTTGCTGATTTTTTTTTTTTGCTTTCATTGTGTGTGTGTGTTTGTTTGTTTGTTTGTTTGCATGTATATGCATGTGTCAGTGTGTACACGCATGTGTGTGTGAATGTTGTGTGTTGCTTGTGTTTAAATGTAGATGCTCTTGTCTGAAAGAAAACAAAGGACATTTCAGCATATTTTATATTTTATATTTTACATTTTTAGAATCAAAACTAGAGCTGAAATACAGGATCATGACCAGGTAAGAAAATAGTCAGTGTTTATTTTCTTCATTGTCTTTATGACCCAACACCTTAGGCAGGTATATAGCCCCTTGTTCAGACAGCTAGAAACCAAAGTGCAGAGCAATGAAGCCTTCATCATTGGTTCAGGAAGGCACAGAAGTCTCCCAAACTTCTATGCTCTTGTCCTGGTAAGATGGCTTCTTTGACTAAGTGCCTCACGATAGGACATACTTAAAAGGTAACTGTCTTTCCATTATAAATGCTGGGTCATCATTAGAGTTGCCAGGGATTGTGTGGCTGATCAGTTTCTATAAATTTTCAAAAGCATGGCAAGTTTTTCTCTCTTTGATCCTGGGGAAGGCATAGGTATTCTAGAACTTCATTATAAACCCTGGAAATTTATAAATTATTTTCTCAGAGACTGTAGAATGCTGTCATTCATGGAGTCCATCATTGTCCCACCCGCGGCTATGTGCTTTTATATGCTAAGCACTGGGCCACAAAGAGTGGTAAGATACTATAAATGAACCTTGAACATCTACCATTTAGACAGGGTATCTTCTGACAGAATCACACATGACTATCAGAGAGAAAAGGTATCAGGAGGGCTAACATGCATCAAGAACTGGAGCGGTTGGTTCTGTTTCTAGATCTACCACATATTGACAACCTATACATAGGTCAAACAGGTGTAATATTGTCATGCAATAAATAGTATATATTCCACAAAGATGTCATGAGGGTAAAATTGTACTTTAGAATTCCCATCCGGCAATGCATACAGGTTTCTAACTTAAGGTACTTGATAACATGGACATCTGTAGGTAGTGGAGGCTCTGGCTTAGGGAGGAAGGAAAAGAAGGCAGGAGGTTAAAGAATATCAGAGGAAAGAGCTTTTGGAGTCTATTAAGGAGTCCCCACATATTGTGAAGGGATAGATATTTGGGTAAAAAGGGAATCAATGTGCTGACTGACTCACTCAATACCTCCACTCACTTATTAGTGCCTGGCTGTGGCTCTTGGCATTTGGGAGGAGAATGGATTTTTATTGCTTAATTCTCTGTAAGTGAAGGACTAGTGAGTTGTAAAATCCTGTTGCTTAACATGTAACATTAAGTAAGTATTGAACTAGCACAAAAGAATCGATTCCAGGTTTAGTTGCTTTTCTTTGGGAATTGAGAGTAAATCACTGCTACTGCTCTTCTCAATTCATAAAGCACCGTGCTAGACACCTCAGTGAGAGTGTTTGCTAGCCCAGAGCACACTCCTGTGGCCCCATTCCACAAACCTCAATTAGATCACACATGACATGTTCTGTGAAGCTGGTCTGGGTAAAATAATTTTCTAAGAATAGTTCTACATCCCATTGATGTACAAGTTCCACAAATAAAAGGTAATTCAGACTTCTTGGAGGTCTTTTGAGCATCAAAATATTGTTTTCCCTATCCTGAAGTAGCTGAAGATTCAACCCCCTTATTCCAGTATTTGCTTCCATGTTCGCTCGCAGGAGGACTTTACAGTTAACCCAGAAGACGGAGCTCTGTGTTGATTGACTCCATAGTAAATGAGAGTGTAATACTTGCTGCCAAGAAACTTTCTGGCTTCTAACTTCTAGTTCACTTGATCTGATTAGCTTTTAAGATTTAGAGCATCAACTCCCCTGAAGTTGGTGATACAGGCAGTTGTGAGCCATCTAAAGTAGATCCTTGGAACTGAACTTGGATCCTCTGCAAGAGCAATATACACTCCTTAATTGCTGAAGCATCCTTCCAGCCCCAGTCTAGTTAAGTCTTATTTTCTTATTCCATAATATATTTCAAGCATAGGCATAGTCAGGAATCAGTTTTTCCTTTTGTTGCCTAAGAGGAAGGATTCATTCTTATAAACCATTTGTGGTGGTCTGAATATTTTGGCCCCCATAGACTCATGTGTTTTAATGCTTGGCCCATGGGGAGTGGCATTATTAGGAGGTGTGGCCTTGTTGGAGTAGATATTAACTTGTTGGAGGAAGTACATCCTTGTGTAGGCAGACTTTGAAATCTCACACACACACACACACACACACACACACACACGTTCAATTTATGCTTGGTTTGAAATAGTGTAGTCTTCTTCTGGCTGCTTTCAGATTAACTTGAGGAAGAGTTGCCTTGGTCATGGTGTCTGTTCACAGCAATAAAGTCCTAAGACAGAAGTTGGAACCAGGGACTAGGGTTTTGCTGTGATAGACCTGACCATGTCTTTGTTTGGAAGAATGTGGATTTGGAGACTTTAGCTTTGGAAAGCAGTGGAATGCTTTAAGTAGGCTTAGTGGGCAATCATGGTAGGAATATGGAAGACTGGTGCTGAGGGTGATTTGAACTGTCAGGGCCTGGCTCAAGAGGTTTCAGAGAAGAGTTTTAATATGTTACCTAGGATTGTTCTTGTGATATTTTGGTGAAGTGTACAGCTGCTTTTTGTACTTGTGTGAAGAGTCTGCCCAAGGCTAAAGTGAAGAGATTTAGATTAATTGCATAGACAAAGGAAGTCTCAAAAAAAGTCTAATATAGACTCTGT
This sequence comes from Mus pahari, assembly GCF_900095145.1. Lineage (NCBI taxonomy): Eukaryota > Metazoa > Chordata > Mammalia > Rodentia > Muridae > Mus > Mus pahari. Next base: position 94,087,910 of record NC_034590.1, on the reverse strand, counting down.
CTTTTGGTTAACTCTTATGAAGAGTGTCTTTATGAAGCATAGAAATCCTAGAAAGGAAAATACAAAATATATGATTTGAAGATTACAGGGACACCAGGGAGCAGAATGGAGCTAAATTCTGTGTTTAAGAATGTTAAATGGGATTTAAGGTAATATTGACACTGGGGCAAGAAACCATCCATGTAAGATTATTGTTTATGCATTTGCAGTTGTATGATGGGTAATTATATCATATTAGGCATTATTATGACCTGGTTATTGTTTTCATTTGAACATAAGGAGATATGAGTGTGTGTCAACATGATAAGGGATAGATGGCTATTCTCAGTTGTCAACTATATCTAGAATGAAGTACAATCCAGAATTTATAAAGTTCTTGTAAAAAGGATGTTTTTTTAAAAAGCTTAGCGCCAGGCATGGTGGCATATAGCATTAATCCTGCTCTCAGAAGGCGAGACATGCAGAACTCTAAGTAAGATGTAATAGAACAAAGGGACCATGTTCCAGTCCAGAAAGCAGCAGAACTTGATAGCTTCAGCCATGTGGCTCTGGCTTTAGAGTCAAGAGAAAAAACCAATTGAAGGGACAATTGATGCTGGTTAGCTAGATCTTAGAAATTAAGAAAAGATTAAGAAAAGTGATTAAAAGAAATGACCAGCATCTTTTAGGTCAAATCTTCTTGGTATTGTTTTTGAGAGCAAAAAGAAGCTGTGTTCCAGAGATAGACCTTGTGCTGGCAGCAGTACTTGATAATGTGTAAGAATCACCTGGGTAGTACTGATTTTGAAGGCATGAAGAGGTCATGCAGAAAAGCTGAGGCTTGGCACTGTGAAAGGCTAGGAAAGGCCATTGGTGAAGGTGCAGCCTCAGTGGCAGTTGAAGGCCCAGAATTGAAGGCATTATGCAAAGAAGTTGAGACCATGAAGACAACCTATGAGAGGCTATTAGTAAGAGTGTGGCTTAGTTGCAGCAGAAGACTCAAACCCTTTGGAGGAGCCCAGAGGATCATGTGTGGATCTCAGGATCTCAGATACTGGAACAAGAACCTGCAACACTGGTCCTTGGAGGCCCCAGCATGTTATAGATTCCAGAACCATCGGATACCTGCTGAGGAAGTCTCCTAATAGGGAGCGGAACCAGTCCAAGAGGGAGAATTGTGCTGCAGTCAACAAAGCTGAAAGGAGTTGGACATCAAATACGGAGATGCAGAGTTTCTAGTTTTACTAGCTGGGTTCTGGTCTTCCTGTTTTTTTTTGTATTTCTTTGCTATATATTTTGGAATGGTAATATATATTATGTGGTGAAGGAAATATATGATCTTAGTTTTTATTTTAAGTTTTTAAGAGATTACAGTTAAGAGATTGCCTGGATCTCAGAAGAGACTTTGAACTTTAGACTTTTACACATTGTTGAGACTATGATAGACTGTGGGGACCTTTGAAGTTGAACGAAATGCATTTTGTATTATGTTATAGCTACAAGCCTGTGAGAATCAGGAAGTGGAATTTGGTATTTTGAATAGGTTTGGCCCCTGTAAACTTATATATTTGAATGTTTGCCTCATGAGGAGAGGCACTATTCAGAGCTGTGGCCTTGTTGGAGCATATATGGCCTTATTGAAGGAAGTACCTCTCTGATGTCTGTGTAGGTGGACTTTACAGTCTCATTCATACACACACACACACACACACACACACACACACACACACACACAAACACACACAAGCTCAAGCTACACTTTCTGGCTATCTTCAGATCAAGATGTAGAACTCTCAGCTCATCAAATACCATGTCTGTCTACAAGCTTCTGTTCTTCATTCCATGGTGATAATGGACTGAACCTCTGAAACTGTAAATCAGTCCCAATTAATTGTTTGCTTTTATAAGAGGTACATTGGTGATGGTATCTATTCACAGCAATAAAACCTGAGCTAAGACACCACGCTTTCCTGGAACACACTTTATAGCTCAGACTAGTTTCAAACTTATGCTTTCCCATCTATCTGTCCCACACACTGGGATTGCAGGTGCTTCCAAAGAAATCCGTATTCTTTTTTTGTTTGTTGAGTCAGAGTCTTGAACTCCTCATTCTTATGCCTATAATTCCAAAGAGATTACAGTTATATCCCACCATATCCAGCTAAAAATCACTCTTTTCGATGTCTTTATTTGAAATTGTTTAACCTGTAGTTGGAAATTATATAAGTGATTGTGTGCAAGTACTATTATTTTGTTTCTGTTCTTATTTGAGAAATTTCAGCAATGATTTTTTTCCAAAGAAAGGAGACCAAAGAATTTCAAAGCTTGGTTTTATGTCTCCTAGTATATAAAACTTCTGAGAATACAAGCATTCTTTATCTCTCATGTCAGACACCCATGGTCCCATCCTCCTCTAAGACATCTTTGATAAACATGCTGATCATCTCATCACCAAGGCAGCCTATATTCCATGCCACTTTTTTCCTTCGCAGTAATACTTGGGAGATTACAAAGTTCATGCAGCCATATTTCTGCTTATGCTAGTGCATACTGTTGAATTCTTTCTCCCCTCTTCCATCCTCTCCAAAAGAGTATGTCAGGGGTGTATATGTGTAGGGCCCTGGATTTGAAAGATTAGCCAGAATACAATGTTGAGTTTGAAGTATTCACAATTGAAGTAAACTATTGTGTGATCTGTACCACAAGACCAGGAGCAGGGGTGGGATCTTCCATGCAGAACTGATTGCAGAGGAGGCTCCTTAGAGAGGAAGAAACTCCAGGTGTGTCTTGACAAATAAAAGCGAAGGTAAGACCAACTTTCAGGGCCAACTGAAACTATAAAAGATGCTCTGGTTCATTCATTCATTTGGAATACATCAAGATATTACTTAGAAACTGAGAGTTAGGAGACCAAGGAAACCAAGAAGAGCTTGCTTGGAGTGGGTTTCATTCTCCACATTGAGAATTGTCTTGATCCTGCAAAGACAGGCACTGTCTGTGAGTTCCTTAGATGCAAATACAAATGATTTGGTTTGTTAAGAAAGTTCTCTGAGAGGCTTCATCCAGCAGCTGATGGAAACAGATGCGAGACTTGCAGCAAAGCATTACACAGAGCTCAGGGAGTCTTGAGGAAGAGTTGGGGAAAGGGTTAAGGGAACTGGATGGGTCAAGCATACCACCAGAAGACCTACAGATCCAACTAACCTAGGCCCCTGGGAGCTCACAGAGACTGAACTAACAACCAAATAGCATGCATGATCTGGTCCTAGAAATCCCTACACAATGTGCAGCTTGGTCTTCATGTGGATCCCCCAACAACTGGAGTGGGGGACTGTCTCTGCCTTGGACTCTGTTGCTGCCCGTGGATCCCTGTCCCCTACCTAGGCTGCCTTGTTTGGCCTCAGTGGGAAAGGATGCACTTAATCCTGATGTGCCAGGGTGGGTTGGTAGAGGAAGGGGGGAATGGGGAAAGTGGGTTGGAATGGTGGGATGGGAGGGAAGGAGGAAGAGGGACTGCAATTGGGTTGTAAAGTGAATAAATAAATTAATGGGAAAAAATAAAGTTCTCTCTGAGGCAACAAAGAGACTGATTTGAAGGACAGGGAAGATTTGGGAAGCAGGTAGGATTCATGAGGTTAATTTACTGCATCCTTGGAAAGGAGGAAATAGGTTTGCAATTAGTTCCGAACAGAATATGCTTTCAAAAATTTAGCAACTGCCTCAGGATAAGTTGACCTCCCTTCTGACCTGCACCATGGCCACACCCTTTCAGAGTCTCCCTGTCTCTTCCTATTCTGCCTTCTAACAGAAGGCCATTCCAGAGTCAACATGGACCCTGCTTCCCTGGGTTAAAGATCTATTCACCCCTGTTAGTAAAACAGTGACTCTCTGGAAGGGGAGGTGGAGATTCTGACCCAAAGGCAGCACTCAGCAGTGAGCACAGGCACCTTTGGACTCTAAGCTTCACAACTGACTGTGGGTAAGGAAGGGATTACTGTTGAGATACATATAGGTATATCTGATGGAGATGCTGCTAAAGACCTTGGTGTGCTCAGGACACCTTTATACAGTAGTAACACATCCTGGAGTCCAGATGTCACTGTTGCTGAGTTTGAGAAACCCAAGAAACAGTACCAAACCCAAATATCCTCAGGTGAGATCTGGGTCACACGGCTTTCTCTACTGTCTCATTTAGTTTTGAAGACCCCTTTTTCTTACCATGCCTTTGTAAATGCTTTTAAAATGCTGGAATGCCTTTCACCTACTTCTCTACAATGGGAATTTTTCTCCCCATTTTTGTTAGCCTTTTATTGTGATAAATACCCTGAAAGAAGAGGAAAATCACATAGATTCATGATTTCCAAGGTTCCAGTCCATAGTCTTGTGAGCCCATATTTCTGGGACTCAGATGAAATAGTAGTTCATGGTGAAGGAAAGCTGTTCTCTTTGTGGTAGACAGGAAGCAGACAGGGGCGTGGGGTGAGGGACAGCCCATCTAGGGTGCACTTTTAATGATCTATTAGTTTTACTAGACCGTACATCACAATGATGTCATCATATTGTGAATATTATCAAAGAGGCCATTGATTAGGTCAGTGCTAGAATGTTCCATTCACTTCCCTAAAGCCCATCAGGGGCCCAGCAAGCCTTTAATATATGAACTTTCAGGGACACTTCATATCCTATTCAGTTGGTCCTATTTTCTGCAAGCAATGTTAATAGCTATCTTCCTTTGGAAAACTCTTTTATAGGGTTTCTTTCCTTTTCCTCTTTTATATTATTACTTTAAAGGTGTGTTTTTCAGATTATAAAAAATTCTTTGATTGAAATAAAATACAAAGCCGTATGTATTCAAAGCTGCCTTTCTCTGCCCTCTCCTGCATTTCTCTGCCCTCTCCCCTCCCCCTCCACATAGTAACAATTGAAAACCAATGCTGCATTCACCCTTTCTTAATTAAAAAATATTCAATATATTTCCATAAGGTATGCGTTGTATTATAAAGAATTTTCCCAGCCCCATCCCAGACCTAACTCTTTCTTTTCTAGAATCTTCCTCCTCCTGTTTGACTCCTTTGTTTCACCTGGATAATTTCATTTCTGCTTTCTTTTAATATACACATATGTGACTGTATATGAACCACAAATGAGAGAAAGCCTGACAATATTCGTCTTGCTGACCCTGCCTTGATTTGATTACTATGATATGATTGTCTCTGTTTTTTTCTACAAACAATGGAACTTGTCTTTACTTCTGTATGTACAGATCATATTGCCCTCATCCATTCCTGTTGCTAGATACCTAGATAAGCACCAGATAATGCTATATTAATTATATAATGCCACATATCTCTGTATTAATTAGCATTAATTAATCAGACATTAGCATATGTAGCTGTGCATCTTAGCTTTTCCAAAAATGTTAAATGGTTTTTGTTTTATGTTTATGTGTGTGTGTGAATGAGCCTAAGCATATGACTGAGCGTCATGTGCATGCAGACACCCTCAGAGGGAAGAGAGCATTGGAGTCCTACATACTGGAGTTATGGGAAATTGCAAACTGCCATGTGGGTGCTGGAAACTGAACCTGAACTTCCTGCAAAGGCACTCAGTGCTCTTAACCATTCAGCAGTCTCTTTAGCCTGGTGAAAAATCAATAGGCAAAAATTCGAGCATATCAGCTTTAACTGATCTTAGTTGACTTTACCTGATTCTACAGTCAGGCAGCATTCAGGTTTAAAGTTCCATGCTCCAATCATGGGTAAGAAAAGTAAGTAGCCAAAGAAAAGGAAGAAAACTAGGAATGAGCTCTGAGACAGCCTTATGGATGATAGCACCTATTTGTCATATTAAAGCATGAGTTACACATAGTTTCCTCACAAACATGGCTACTTGTGATCAGCTGAAAGACGGCTATCCCATACAGGTTCTAGCACGTACGTATGCCAAGTTACTGTGTGCCGTGTGCAGAGAAGCCTTTAAAGTCAAAATTTAAATATGGAAGGATGGCTTAAAAATAGCACAATAAATAATTTTATGCATAAGAAGGTATAAATTCATTATATTTTCTTATTTATTTGAGCTTTTATATACAGATATCCATTGTAATAAACTAAGAAATATTTGGTGTTTATCCAGGATTCTAGTACAGCCTCTCTAAGGTCTCAGGACCCACATAAGATGGCTTGCAACCAGGTGGACCTCTAGTTTCACAGGGTGAGAATAACAACTGTGGCTCATGATAAGCCCTTCTGAACCCCAAGGATGGTACTGGCTGCCCTGGGAGCAACCATTGGATCATAAGAGTGTCACTTTCAGTCCCATCTCCAACAACTAAAAAGAAGGGAGATGGATTCTGAGGTCAGCTGCCAAGATGCAGGGATTCAATCTGTTATATCTTTGCAGTGATTTCCACACAAACAAACAAAACCCCTAAAGAACAAGGTCCTGTGGCTTCTAAATTGGTGACAATCCCCATTAGATGGGTGAGCACACAAACTCCTTCAAGACAGAGACTTTTGCACTCAAGGCATGCAGAGAGAACTATCAGTACTGGCATCTTCGCATCTTTTATAATGTCTTTGAAATAAACTAGTTTTAGTAAGTGTAGGGAGCAGAGCGGTGGTGAAGTGATACCTTCCCTCATCCACCAAAAGGTCATATGTCAACAAGGAGAAAGTTTGCCAACCTTTTAAATCAACATTCTGCATGCACGGGAGGGGTCTTCTAGATAGGAACTCAATGAACCAGTGTGAGTTTCTTACTTTCGTTCCTAGGTTTGATGACTTACGGGCAACCATGTAGAAACAATACTGGACAAGAAGTGTCCAAGCTAGTACAGGAACAGGACTCAGGAACAGAATAGATTTTTTGAGTATAGAAAACCATAGCTCCACCAGGCTCATCTGCAGGAACTTTCTGGAATGCAAGTCCTAAGTTCTGCATCTAGACAATCTAACCTAGGTGATCCAGAGAATTTCTTTGTGACTGGCTGTTACATGGAAGTGGAGAGATCAAAGGGGTACGTTTTATGGTTTTGGGGGAAAAAAGAGTTTAGATTTCCATGATCCACTTTGGGAAAGAAAAACTCTGCTTTCTGTCACTCGCCTCAGGAGTAAAGGTTAGGAAAAAATATTACATCCAGCACTTTAACTTTCAGTGTTCTTTTTGAACTCAACATTAGTAAAATGTCCTTTAAGTTCCACGAACTGTCTCAGCAATGAGGAGCTGGGGAGGAGGGACTCCAACTCTGTAACTAAATCAGGCAGAAGTGGGTGTCATCTTGGAGGCTGAGGGGGGGGGCATACTTTTGCAAGAATGAGCCTTGAGCCTGCAGGCTCTGTGTCAGTTCAGGTGATTCCTAGCAGAATGTAGCATCGATGATGTCTATAACAGCTCAAGAGTTGCATGACATGAGAGAATCTCACAGCCTCCATGTTACATGTGTAGGAATCAGAAGAGTTATTTTGCTTCACTTTATAGAAAAGATCATAGCACATACGAGTAGGCTAGTCTTAATTTTTTCTTGCTTCTCTTCCAAATCCTATAAGCAACTAACTTGTGTGTGTCAATCTTTATTTTTGGTAACTATGGGTGTGTTTTTAGAAAGATTTAACAGAGCTGAATGTGGGCAGCAGTATCCCGCCAGGTCCTAGACTAATAAAGTATGGCAAATGCCAGCATTCACCTCTCTAACTGCACACACAATGTGACCAGCTGTCACGTGACTCCTGTTGTCTGTGACTGTCCTGCCAGCCAGATTGGACTCTGCTCTCAAACTATGAGCCAAAATCATCCCTTCTTCCTTTGAGTTGCTGCTTGTCTGGTAGTTTGTCACAGTACCAAGTAGCTAGCATGCTCTGCTTACAGAGCTGCCAGGGTGTTTGCTCTGCCTCTCTGCATTTCTTCTGTAAACACACACCCACTTTGCCATTGTTTGTGTAATGAAAATGTTATCTTATGAAATATATCTTAATACTGTACAGTGCATCAGAAAGCTTTCTAACCAGGACAGGGACATTTAATTATTTTAAAAGAGGCTGTAATGTTTTTTTTCTGACCTGTGTTTGTCATTGCTAAACATTTGCCAGCCACACTGATAGATGTGTTCTGGTTTACACATATGTGTCCTGACATGTTGGCACCTTTATCACTGTGCATTAAATTCTCAGCAGAGTAGCTGGGTTGAGTGACAGGTGTACTTTTAATTTCAAGAATTATTACTATTTTCTTTCCAATAGCTCTATTGAGATTTTACACTGCCTCCAGACACCAACTTAGCACTTACGCCCACCAGGAATAAGAGTTAATAATTTTATTTTTCCCATACTCTTAAGATCAAAATGACATTTTGTTCTTGCATTCATTTTACTTTTCTTGACTGTAAATGTGTCTGAACTCTAATTTATTCTATATAGAAAAATAAAATTTATGTAATCTCACAATGCTGAACATGGATATTCACAGCAGTGTTATTCAAGATAGCCAAAGATTAGATTCATTAACTGGAAAATGGACAGACATAGATAAAATATAAATTAAAAGATTAGAGAATAACCCAGGGTGCCACATGGACAAATCTTAGAGAAAGAAAGCTCTATAAATCGGAAGCCTTCCTTACTGTTTGAACAACCTACAAGCAACTTGACTGAACATAATTTTATGCTGTATACTAATTTTAAATAAAATCAGAAGACTTTCCAAAAGTAAAATTTTGGAACAATTTTTGAGATGATAGCAAATGGCTAAAAGTTACTGTGACAAACTGAGCTTCCAGAGGCCATTCACACAATAAAAAAATTTGATGAAGCTGAGCTTATCAGAGAAAGGCGAAGCCAAATGACCCCAGGGGAGGGGGCAGGTCACAAAAGTTTCAGTCTACTACACAATCAGTGAATAACTATCATGAAACGTGAAGTCAAACTGTCTCCCATGTAACACAAGTGATGATCCTCTGAGGGATTTACATACAAAACAAATGAAAGTATACAGGAACATGATCACGGTGAAAGGGAGCCACGGGGGATGGCAGAAGTGCCATCACAAGCATCAGCAAGCTATTGAGGACACTCCAGTATAAACACAGAAAGTAAGAAAGAGTTCGCACCTCTAGATTAGCAAGTGGATCTAGGGGTAGGCCCACCCAACCCAAGTACTGGCTACAAGGAATGCAAACTCATGGATATCCATGGGAGACCTGCTCTTTTCTTTATGTGTATGCATGAGGTGGGACAGAGGAGGGATTAATCTGGAGGAGAGGGGAGATGGGGCAGCGTCTGGCAAGAGGGGAGGGGTAGAAACTGAGGTTGGGATATAATATATTTGAGAAGAATGAAAGTAAAATCAGTAGGGCAGACAGAGTCCAGTACCTCACTCCTGTTACCTATCTTTTGGCATGGATGCCCGTTAAGCAAAACCAACTAGGAAATTAACCAACTAGCAACTAAGTGAACAGCAATCAACATCCTGGGGTATAGAATGCAACAGCCCAGTGGAGAATGAGCCCACAAGCAAACAGAAAGATTAGCCCCAGACTCCAATTCCCAGAAACCCAACATTACCCACCATAATTAATTTGTAGCTTATAGCATCAGAACTTCTGTTATTGCCATTTTTTTTTTCAGTTGTGAAAAGGCGTGTCAGGATGGCTTTGAACTAGTTATGAAGCCAAGGTGATCCCCGAATTCCTGAACCCGAGCCTCTGCCTCTCAAGTGGTCTGCATCAACCACCATATCTGACTTGTTAGAATGTTTTCTATGTACAATTTTAGCATTAATGTTTCTTCCAAAGCTAATAATTTAATTTTTCTTTTGAAATTTAGTGGATTAGTAAGACTGAAAATGAAGAGTCAATAGTGGAAAAGAAAGGGATACAAATTAACATTCACAAGTGGAAAGACCCACAGATATCACAGACATTAAAAAAAAAACAACAAAACAAATTCTGTATCAAACAGATGCAAATTAAAACAACAGTGAGATGCCATTATTCATCTTTTGAGTTGACAAGAATAAAGTCCCACATGGAACACCTCTTACTGCCATGTGCTAAGACGTACATCCACTGATGGAGGTAGTATAAATTGCTCTGCCCTTTCTCGGGGGTATGTTGACAAGATGTGTAGGAAGGTTTTTAAGCATTTATCTACTCTCCTCAAGGGATCTGACTCCTAGGAATTTATCCAAAGAAAATACTTAGGAATGCAAGTGGGATGTTAGCAACGTTATTTACAATTGTGATAAATCACAACAGCATAAATATTCACTGCAAATGCCTTGTGAAATAAATTATAATATGGCCACACAATGAAATATTATGAAGCCATTAAAATCATGTTGCAGAAGAATATTTAGTGGCACGAGATAATGCATATTGCATCCCAGTAAACAAAATGATCCAAAGTAAGCCAGGATGTATTGTACACACTTGGATCTTAATTTGTTAAAAGATGCACTATCAGAGAGGTGAGATTGTAGGTGATTTTTATATTCTGTGTTTTTTTCTGTATTTCACACTTGGATATATTTTATTCTATACATAAATTTCGTGAAGACAAGCAGAGCTATTTCACCAATCGATTCACATTCTATTTGGCTGTATGCAGAGACCATTTCTCTCTGAATTGGTAGTTATACTAAATTCCCAAATAAAATAAAAAGATCCAATAATCTCAAGTGAGCATGCAAGTGCTTGTTCACGAAGCACAGGCCCCGTTGGGAAGCTCCTTGACTCTGTATTCTGGAAGATAAAATTCAATCATGTCTTTGCGTGGGCTCCATCCTCAGACTACAGCAGGTCTCTGAGCTGTGATTGCTGATTGGTGAGCCCGATCATCATTGGTGAATGGAAAAAGACTTGAAGAGAATTTGAGAGTGAAAACCCCTGTTTTGAAGCCAGGCTCTAAGTTTGCGGTATTGAGTTTGTGATATATAATGTGAGTTGGAAGGAAAGAAGATCACACCTCCCAGGCTCCAAAGCAGAAAGTAGTTGTACTTTAAACACGGGAATGAATATAGTTGATCTGTATTGGTACACCAGTTATATTTATAAGTATCAATTGAACAATTGCGATCACCACAGGAGAAAGGAAAAGAACGAGAACACAGCCCTGCTCAAGTTGAGATTGGCAAAGTCAGTTCAATCATTAGGAAAGATTTTCTACCTTAGCAATTCCTGCGATAATTTAGGATGGAAATCTGTCAAATGCAGTGCTTACTTTGCCAAATTTTGATGCTATTTAGGGCTCTGAATTGGAAGACTACACAGCAGACAGGGCCTGTGCCATTCTGGCTATTGGATGTGTATGAACTGCACAAACAGAAGGACCAGGGGAGGCCTGGTGTCTGTTTGACTCAATGTCTTCAGATTCACATTGGGAATTGTACAGACACAGCACATTGTCCATCACTTTTGAAGAATGCCCAATCTCATGTTCACTTCTTGAATAGTGAGTAAGTACTGTAAAACCCAACCCATTTTGTTTACAGCTATTTGTGTGTGGATGAATGTGGGCAGCTCCATAATCAGCAACACTGTCAAGCTACACGCCATCACTCTAACTTCTTCTTCCTTTCACACTCAGTGTCTCCCCACTACAGTCCCCAGCATCAATATTTTTTCTCTCTTTATGGTCTTGTCTTTTCCAGATGTTACATAAATGTAATTCAAAAAATTTCAGCCTTTGGTCTGGCTTCTTTCACTTGGCAGGATGAGCTTGAAATTTGTCTGGGATATCACAGATATTACTAGCTCATTCCTTTTTATTGCTAAACACCATTCCACTGGGTTAATTGACCGTGGTTTATTTGTGCATTCATTTGTTGAAGGGTGTCTGGATTTTTTTTCTCTTTTTTTTTTTACAATTTGTGGCAATCACATCCGAAGTCACTATTAACATTCTTATAGAGTTATTCTTTTTTGATGAACATAAATTTCCAGAGGAGTAATAGTTTTTGGATATATAGAGCTGGGTCTGCTGACAGTTACAAGAAATGTATAAATAAAATACGTTCATAGGTTGTTTGTTTGTTTTTGTTGATTTTTGATTGGTTTATTTTGTTTTGTTTTGGTTTGGTTTTGGTTTTTGGTTTTGTTTTGTTGTTTTGTTTTGTCTTTTTATTAATTTTGTGTGCCATTTGTCTTTTCATCGCCAAAATACAAGGACCCCATTTGTTGCTCACCTTATAGGGCCCCATTTGTTACTCACCTTGTAAGCACTGGGTGTTGTCAATTAGCATTGTCACTTGTCTACTACTTTGTCATTCTAGTAGGTATGAAGTGACATTTCATCTACTTTCCTAATGACCATTGGCTTAGAGACATTTTTGTGCTTACATGCCATCTTTATGTCATCTTTAATGGATGTATGTTAAAGTGTTTTGCCATTTTGTAGCGCTAGGACTAAGACTGCATTCTCCCTGTACCACACAAACTAATCTAGACCTCTGTATTCAAAGTGCTGGATCATAGGCATTTACTGCCACACTCAGCCCCTCTTTATTCTTATATTTTTGGGGTTTGTTTGTTTTTTTATTACCATTGAATTTTACAGTGGTTAAATACTCTCACACACACAAACACACACATCTAGATACACATATATATATATAGCAAATATATCATCTGTAAATATTTTCTTTTCTTTGTGGCTGCTTTCTTCATTCTTCTTCCAATGTTATTTGAAGAAAGGAAAATTTAAAGTTTGATTGTCTGTTGACTCAGTTTAGAATAATTGAAAGATTAAAATAAATTAAAAAACAATAAGATAAACATAAAGTGAATGGATAGAGAGTATATTTCATTCAGAGTAATTAAAACAGACCCAATTTAGTTGCACTAACATTACACAAAGCAGATTTTTAAGTCAGAAATTTTTTCAAGAAAACCATGGGTGCAGCTCAGTGATAGAGAGCTTGCCTAGTAAATGCTCAGCCATCAGCATTTCACAATATGATTTCAGGAGACAGTAAAGGGCACTATAGACTGGTAAAATGGTTACCTATTCAGAACATCTAAGAATTATAAACATATATGTCACTTAATAGAAGAAGCCTCAAAATATAAGAGACAGAATAATAGGGAATGATCATTAATTGTGGTTGAGTGTCTTTGGAGAGTTAATCTGAGACTGACCATGACAATAGTTGTACAGCTGTGTAAGTTTTCACAACCACTGGTTTGTACAGTTTAAATAGATGAATTGTATGGAATATGAGTTACATATCAACAAAGCTGTCTAAAACCTCTATGGCACTATTCTCTTAAATCATTTTGTAAATATTATGTCTACATAATAGGATAGATCTGCTCATACCAATAAAGGATAGGTCCTTTAAAAGATTTAATAAAATTATGTAGACTTCTAGTTCAATGCAGTGTAACAACCATTCCATAGCATTTACATTGCATTAAGAATAATAAATAAACCTGGAGATGATTTAAACACACAAAAGGAATGCATAGGTTACCTGCAAACACTGTGTCTTAGTTAAGGTTTTACTGCTGTGAACAGACATCATTACCAAGGCAACTCTTACAAGAACAACATTTAACTGGGGCTGGCTTACAGGTTCAGAAGTTCAGTCCAGTATCACCAAGGCAGAAACGTGGGAGCATCCAGGTAGGCATGGTGCAGGAGGAACTGAGTTCTACATCTTCAACTGAAGGTTGCTAGCAAATACTGACTTCCAGGCAGCTAGCATGAGAGACTTATAACCCACACCCACAGTGACACACCTTCTCCAACATGGCTTCACCTCCTAATGTGCCACTCCCTGGCCCAAGCATATACAAACCATCACACACTGGTACATTTCATTAAAGGAACTTGAGCACAGAAAGTCTTGGGCATCCATAGGGGACTGGGACTGATTTCCATAAATACTAAGGGAAAAACTGAACATCATCACCCAGTCAGGGGGAAAGGACTTTCTGAATGTCAGATACATAGAATCACAGAGCCTTCTTCTTGCTTTTGTAACTTCATCATAAACCCAGAAAACACAGAATTGGAAAAGCTACCAGTTCAGATTGTCAAAGAGCTATGTAGCATTCAAAAAGTGTGAGAGTCTTAAATGGCTTGAGTTGAAAAAAGAAACAAGTAACAGCAGTCTCCATTGAGCAGTCTCACCAAATAGAGATTAAAACTCCATACCCCATTTATTCAATTGAAGACTCTCAGGGGTCAGATAACAAAAATAATGCCCCACCAATTCCCAGTTGTGCAGATTCCAACAATTTGGAATAAACAGAAGAAAGAAATACGAAGTCAGTAAAGAGAAATTTAAATTTCTATAAATATTAAAGCAATACAGTTCTGCATACGTGTGTGATTTATTTCTGGAAAAAAATAAAACAAGCAACACTGATCGACTTAACCCTGAAATGATCTTCTCAGCCAACAATAGTAACCTGGCTGTCATGGGTGAATTCAGTGGCACGTTGTTGTGAGAGCCAGGACTTAAAGGATGTTTTCAAACATGCCAGAGTTAGATATAGATGGAGCTATGAAAAAAAAAACCCACAAAGTATTCTATTCCACTCATTATGCAATAGGCATTTGTTTGTACTGTATTATACTGTACTACAGTATAGTACTATACCCTCCCATACCTTACTACATTGTACTATCTATACTGTATTATGTTGCCTCTGAGCACTGTTTCTGTTTCTATGCTGAAACTCAATCCAAGGCCTCAAGCATGCTAGACATATGCACACCTAAGGAGTTATTATTGCCAGTTCAAAAGAAAGAATTAAATGTAGACAAAGGGATATTAATCAAAAATAAGGAAATGGATACCGACATTGGTACAAAATTGGCTTTTATTACATGAGAAGATGACTGAATGTACCTAAGGAGATCTAGCATAGACCTAAAGTTTAGGAGGGCTGTGAAGATGCTCAAAGACAGTAACTGGGGTGCAGCTAAGGAATATGATGGTGGCTCACATGCTTAAACCGTTGGGTGTGCCCGGTAGCATGTTTGAGGCCTTGGGTGTGCTTGTGCCTAGCATGTTTGAGATCTTGGATTAAATCTCAGCATAGAAAAAGAAACTGCTCAGAGACAGCATAATACAATATAGGATAGAACAATAAGGAAGAGTGTAGTAATGTACTTTAGTACAATATAATATAATAGAGTATATATAATACCGTATAATATAGTACAATGTAATAAAGTACAGTACAATATAATACTGTACAATATAACACAGTACAATATAATATACTATCAAATATAGTTCAGTACAACATAATACACTATAGTATATTATGCTATAGTACAGGACAATCTAATACTAAACTGTAAAATACAGTGCACAGGACAATATAATAAAGTATAGTACAGTAAATACTATTTAGTTCAATAGAATATAATACAACACAATAGTAGAGCCCTAGAATTCAGAAGAATGTATTCTAAAACAGTAAAGTTTTTCACGTAAGCATATATTTCTAAAATGTTAGCCAAGTTAAAAGCAAAAGAGAGAGTCTTTCTATAAAAGCCTTCATTAAAGTGACTAAATTTCCATCATGAGAATCTCTTAAGCTCATATCCAGAGGTGGCCAGTAGATACCAGTGAGTTGTCAAGGCATTGCAAGTTAAATGTCACAAATACTGTTCACTAACCAGTAAGAAATTGGGGTATGAGAATAACTAATAAGGGACAGTGGTGTGAGAATAGAATGGATAAAAATGACAAGACATGGATTTAGAGTCCATACCATCTTGAAAACTTAGTTGAGTGAATCAGAAAATCTGTCAAGTAACACATCTGGGAAAATGGTCAACAATCTACATGGCTGTGAGATAAGACGTCTTTCTCTGTAGAGATGAACTGTATTAAACATTCTTGTGTCCACTTTCTATGAGAGGGCCATTATTCCCAGCACCTACTTTCGTGTAGGCTTCTTTTCTGCCAGTATTTATCACTTGACAGGTTACATCCCGAAGCTAGTGAGCAACAAGACTCACAGAAAAAACTAGAGTTGCATCACCCCTTTCAAATATGCAAATATAAGCTTTGCAGTGGTGGTGCACACCTTTAATCCCAGCACTTGGGAGGCAGAGGCAGGTAGATTTCTGAGTT
>NC_034590.1:94060862-94071801 GCF_900095145.1 Mus pahari | reverse complement strand
ATTTTAAGGTTTGGTTTAGACATTTTAAATAAATATATTATAAAAAAAAAAAAAAAAAAAAAAAAAAAAAAAAAAAAAAAAAAAGTAAATATAGTAGTGTGCTGCGAATCCATGCTTAAATACCTCTCTTTTCCAGGAAAGAGCACACTGGTTATATATCTAATATCAAATTGTCAGCCCTGCAAACATACATATAAGTAACCTTATATAGGATAAGATTATATATAACAATAATTAATGAAAAAAGAAGTCATGAATTTGAAAAGGAGAACTAAGGGGAACATGGGAAATTTTGGAGAGAGAAAAGGGAACAGGACAATGGTGTAATTATTTTATGATTTTGAGAGAGGAGAGAGAGAGAGAGAGAGAGAGAGAGAGAGAGAGAGAGAGAGAGAGAGAGAATTTAACCGTGTCACAGAACTGTTGATAACCAAACTCCATACCTTACAGCCTCTTTCAACAATGTAACAGGGAAGTTCTAACTAATCTAAAATTTTCAATCAAGGCTTCAATCTCTGAGTGTACATCCAACTCCTGTCAATTTCAGTCCTTTGAAGTTGGAGGTAACTGAGACATCTAAGCAAATGCACCCCCTGAAAAGTTGGAGTGGTTGGGACCTGGGGAGATAGATAAAATGCACTGTCCAAGTATGAACATTCTATTTCAGATCCTTTGCACCCACATGAAAGCTGAGTGTAGTGTCAGGTTCCTGTAACCCGGCTCTGGAAGAAGGAAGTGATGGAGACAGGTGGATCTTGGAAGCTTGTTGGCCAGCCAGTATAACTGAAATAGCAAGCACCATGGAGTTTCACTGAAAAAAATACTGCCTTCATAAGTATGGTGGAAAGTAATAAAGAAAGATACTTGAGGATGACCCCTGACCTACATGTACATTCATGTGTACATATGCACACATACACACACACACACACACACACACACACACACACACACGCACACACACACATCAAGGGGAAATGGGTAGGAAGAGAGAGAGAGAGAGAGAGAGAGCACATGCACATACCCATGAGCCTTCACACATGCAAAAAAAAGTGATAAAGGTGATTAGCAAGAAGAAGTGTATGAGTTGCTTGGACAGAGGTTCTGTCTGATGCTGATCATGCAATGACTGGCTTTCAGTGTGTGTGTGTGTGTGTGTGTGTGTGTGTGTGTGTGTGTGTGTGTGTGTGTGTGACTATATCTCATAGTGGGAAAGACTTTCTAACTGACTCAAAGGAAGTCATAGTCTCATGAGACTGAACTGGTGCTGAGCTCTCCTTCCCATGTTGAAGATCTGGAATGATGGTCATCATGGGGAGCTAAAGATGGTGCCCAAACACAGCAATGTCTGCTTATAATAGTGCATGTAGAGGACCAGATAAAATAGGATAGAGATGGAGACAAAGACAAAGCTTGGAAATATTTTAAATGCTTAAAGAAATTCAGAGCTAGTACATGAAGGGTTGAAGGAAGAGTGGAACCAATAATGGTACATACCAACAAAAGGAGAAAGAGTAAAAAAAAATTCAGCATTTTATAATTTGAATACCAGCCATACAATTTCCTAGCTGCATATTCATTTTCCAAAATGGACTCATCACAATATATCATTAACTTCTTCCTGTTGGGATGCCTGAGAAATTATAGCAGCATTATAATTAATTCTGGTAAGTGAATTTAATTTAGTTATTTTCAGTAATATCTTCCTGTTAAAACTATATATTATCTGAAAGAAATTGCTAAAAAGAGGACAGATTGAAAGAATCCATGCCTGTTATTATGATCTTGTCAAATGCCTATGTCTAGGAGGTCTTGGGTCTTATCAGGGGAAGGCACTGCTGCTATTACTGTTGTTTTACAAAGTGGATGTAATGTGCCCATCAAATTATCTTCTAAATAATTATGTTTATGCCCATGGATTGGTGTTTCTTTGAGCTTTGGTTCAAAAAGATTCTTTTGTAGTGGTCAATGGGGACTGCAGAGATTAAAATGGTGAGAATGGTCAAAATAAATGACTGTGGAATAGCCATCCAAACAGGGGACACCAAGATCATCCAATCCAAGGCCTGAGAAACATCATGAAAGATGGAGTTAAAAGAAAGTAAGCAGCGGAAGTATGGATGAGCGGTGGTGATCAGTGTGAACCGCTGATGTCCAGGGATTCATTGGCCTTTGTTTTCCTGCATCCACGGAAGCTGGGATCATCTGCACAAGATTAGAACATGGGTAGGCTTGTCAACACTTTTCCATAGAAGGGGAATGGGCACATGGGGCCTCACTGTTTTCTGAGGCTCTATATGTTTGATGGGGGAGTGAGAGGCATTGTCTTCAGAGTTGTCGGCACTGGTGAGATATTTATGTTTCTGTAGACAAGCTCTAACCCATCTTTCTATAAGCAGTAGGTCACAAGAGCAACAAAGTCACAAAATAAGACATGAGTGAAACTTTCCATAATCGTGCTAGTTGGGAAGAAGAAAGTGATTTGTCAGCAATGGGTGGACCCGAGATGGGCTAAAGATGACTAAAATGTATCATGTACCATATTAGTTGCTGTTTCATTGCTATGACAAAATACCATAACCAAGGTAACGTATAAAAGACAGTGTTCAATTGGGTTTACAGTTTCAGAGGGTTGGAGTCCATGATAGTGGAACCAAGGTATAGGGGTAGGGACAACTGAGAGCTCACATCTTGATCAACGAACAGGAGGCAGAGAACGCAGTGGAAATGATGGGAGGCTTTCGAAGCTTCAAGCCTGCTCCCTGTGACCCAGCTACTCCAAGGTTACACAGCCTGAGTCCAAACATTTCCACCAATGAGACCATGTATTCAAACATATGAGCCCAGGGGGACCATTCTCCTTCAAACCACCATATCCACATGTATGAAAATAAATAGCTATTAATATGTAAATAATATATGCCAATAAAGCATTAAAAGTAATAGATAATGAGCTAATACTCCTGTTTTTGCAGCAAGGAAAGATGTTCTGTTTATACTGACACCCTGATGTTGGTCATGGTTGATTTTTGCAGGTAGGGTCCCCACTCTTCTGCCCCTCATTAGAGATATGTCCCTTGAAGTTCTTTCCATGCTGATACTTCTTTCCCACAGGCACAGGTGCCATGCATAGATATGGTCCTTTCTTCCCATGTACACGTACTTTTCTGTATGTAATATAAAAACAACCAGACCATTGCCTCGTTTTCCCCAAGATATTTTCTGTATGCTACTTCTCTTCTTTGGTTGGCAGACATGTGATATACTGTATGAGCTCCCAGAATTTTCTGAGTTAATGGAACTGTTTGTCTAACCTCTGTAAATCATATTAATGCCTTTCATTTTCCATGTGGGGAACTACAGTATAGAGGTCACTTTGCCCAAGGTTATCCTTCCATCAAAGGGCAGAGCCAAGTTAAGAACTAACAACAGCCATATGCCCATCCCTCCACTTCTGCATTTGGAAAACAGAGAATGTCACTTTATAAAATAAACTGTGAAGTCTCCATTTCTGTGTGTTTCTGGAAGGGAATGTTTTTTTAAGAGAGAAATTAGTTCCTTCATTCGTATTTTCTTGGACAAGATTGTAATCAGTCCTGGCAATGAAGGAATCCAGGCCACAGAGCTGTGACTTTTATAGTCTCATTTCATTTAAGGGAAACACATCGTTTTTGTTACTGCATCTGAAGTGATTAGGACATAACCTTTCCAACCTGGGAGGAAAAGGTCAGTCTTAGCTGGAACACAAAAGCGGTTTGTGGATCTGGGGATCTGTGTGGCTTTGGCTCTTCCATAATATTTCTGGCCTCAGTGGTTTGGGAAATCCAGCCACTGTGTCGTTGGACTCCAATTACTCCTACAGATTAAACAAAGATTATCAAAGCTGTAAACAGAAGAATCTTTGCAGAAATCAATGGAGCACAGCAAAGCTCATATTTAACAAATGGAATCAAAGGAAGAGAGCTGATCGGTAGGTGACACAAGAGTAAAATGTCACTTCATTGTGCTGAAGGTTAAGATGTAATTGAAATCAGTGTCTTGACACAATGTATCCTGCAGTCTCTATGCACTTTAGAACATACTTCTAATTTCATATCCGAACGATTCATTAGCCCAAAGCAGGCTCACTCTGAGAAGAGTGTTTTATTATGCCACCTCTCTTTCCATGAGGTTTGAATTCAGTTAGATGGTGGCAAATGAGGTCGTCTTTCAGCAAACAAGATTATGATGGATGGTGCTCAAGCCTGTTCTATTCCCACATCCTAGAGACTCAGAAGCTGTAGCCTAGGCCAGGAAGTGAGGTCTTCGAGGTTTATTCTGCCACATCCCAGTTGGGTAGCTTCAAGTAAGTCATTCAATGGCTGCAGGTGGGTTACAATATCTGTAGCATGCAGTTCTGGGAGTGAAACTAGATGTTCTAGAAAGGGCTCATAATACTAACCTCACTGTTTTTCTGAAGTTCAGAGCACTACACCACACTCATAACAGCTATCAAGCATGACTTTTAATTCCAGAGTTACCTATCTTCTTAAGAATTTCATCACACACACACACACACACACACACACACACACACACACACACACAGAGTCTGTAACTCTTTGATTACAACATTTTGTACTTGGGATTGTGCTTTGGGGGTTTAGCTGAGCTTGCTTTAATAGTAACTCATTCTATTTTAACTGAGGAATAGCCTTTGGCTATTTTGTCACAAGGATATAAGTGTTTCAGGCCATCTCTCAACAATTTTTGGTGGTTACCCTTAATCTTCAATGTTGTTCTACCCTTTGTCTGTGACCTTCCTGAGACAAATATCTCAGAACTGTTCCGTACCCAAACCTTAAATGCCAGATCATTATCTTATTTGGTGCTCAGGCAAATCCAATTTATCAAGCCCAAGGTGCTGCCTGCCTTTTCCTACTTTTCTTCCTACAGAGCACCTCTTTTAGGAAAATTTCCTTTGTATTCAAACCTAAACATATTTTCTTCATTCAGATTGGCACTAAACTTTTAAAATATCAATTTATTGGGATGTAATTCACATGTCATAATACTGATCTTTCTACTGTCCTCATACCTGGTTATAGTTAATCCTACCTCACCCCTAAAAATCTATGATCTGAATACAAGAACATTGATCATCATCAAAGCACGGATGAGCCTTGAAATCTGGTGCTAAGTGAGAAATGCCCATCCAACTCATACTCATGCAATGTGCCCCATACTCCCATGCAATGTGCTCCACACTCCCATGAAGTGTGCCCCATACTCCCATGCAGTGTGCTCCATACTCCCATGCAATGCGCTCCATACTCCCATGCAGTGTGCTCCATACTCCCATGCAATGTGCTCCATACTCCCATGCAGTGTGCTCCATACTCCCAGGCAATGTGCTCCACACTCCCATGCAGTGTTCTCCATACTCCCATGCAGTGTGTTCCATACTCCCATGCAATGTGCTCCATACTCCTATGCAGTGTGCCCCATACTCCCATACAGTGTGCTCCACACTCCCATGCAGTGTGCTCCACGCTCCCATGCAGTGTGCTCCATACTCCTATGCAGTGTGCCCCATATTTTCATGCAGTGTGCTCCATACTCCCATGCAATGTGCTCCATACTCCTATGCAGTGTGCCCCATACTCCCATGCAGTGTGCTTCATACTCCCATGCAATGTGCCCCATACTCCCATGCAGTGTGCTCCATACTCCCATGCAGTGTGCTCCACACTCCCATGCAGTGTGCCCCATTCTTACTCTTGATGTACTTGTGAGTCTCTCACACTTTTGATTAACTGGAAAGAGTAAATTCTAATTCATAACTATCTCTTCTGTGACATCTAATGGATACCTCACACAACAGTAAGATACTGGCTAATTTAAAATCTATGAGATGTTATAGAGCATATGAAACTAGCTCTGCTCATCGCCTGTGGCAAAAAGGGGTTCATGCCAAAGTGATGGCATATATCTTTTTTGACATCAAGACAGCTATCTAGTTTTCCAGAGAAGTCTACTTCATGGGAAACAGATGGAGAGTGGTCCCCTGTGTCCAATAGAAAAGGATATACCCTTTTTTTCTTAAATTCTTCAACAGATAGCTGTCTTTTACTGGGTTCTTACTATGTATCAGGTTATGTTGAATGCTTTTGATTTCAAATCCCAGGAAGATCTGTAGAGTGACTACTACCACTATTTCCATGCAGATGGTAAGCAAAATGAATCTTACAGCACATAAGGTCATTGGACCAACATGGCCTGGTCATTACACATAAAGATAGGTAGACAAATGCTTATTTCTCTAACTACCTACAGAAAAGTAAGAAATTGATAATAATAAATATAAAACACCTTTTCAGAACTGATATTCTATCAAAGGTTTATTTATGAAATAATACAATGTGGTTAATACATAAATAGCTCTTACCAAGAGCTAAGTATAACTCCAAGTGTTTTACAAATGTTGATGATTTAATCTTCATGACAACTTTATGAGAGATGCTGTTATTATCTGTACTTTATAGATAGGTAAAATGAGACAGAAATTAAATATCTTTTCTGAAATCTTATTGCTGAAAAACAAGGGAGCTTGAATACAGACAGTCTGAGTTATATTTCATCTTATTTTATAAAACAATATATACTTTCAGGGAGCCACACAGACCCTTTGTGTCTGAATACAAGCACAGGATATGGCTCAAAGTAGGTGCTGAACATTAGGGAAGATCAACTAGGTAAGTGTGGAAGAGACACACATCTATCTGGGGAGGGTGGTAATGGTTTCTTTTGGGGCACGTCTACAAGGAACTAAAGTATTTTTAGTCATGGGAAAGAGAATGCTGACTCTGGAACTAGATGGCTTGGGCTCTGCATTTAGTTGTGGTACTGATTTGCTTTGTAGACAGTCATTCTCTACATAGGTTACTTTAGTTCGTACTGTGGTTCAGTCACTGGCCTAGGCCCTGGAGATACATGAGAAAACTGTTCTCTGTTATTTGCAGAGTGGAGCCAAACAATAGTGTAATGATTCTGAGATGAAGGTGGTTCTGAGAAACCAAGTGTATGATGGAAAGAGCCTAAGTCAGTGACTCTTCAAGGTCACCTTAGATGCAAGTGGTTTTTAGGAAATTTCACTTACTAAGGGCTTTATAGTGGAGTAGGATAAGTTTGAGTCTCACTCTATCAGGGAATGCAGACAGTTTCTCTTCCCTGAGCTCCATTGTGATTTATAATCCAAGGATTAATCCAGAATTCCATGATCTGTTATGCCAATTCAGAGTTTTCAGTACATGTTGACTGGCTTTATTGTTTCTGGTCCTATTATAATGTAGCCCATCAATTTAGGAAGATGACCTAAAGCAAAGCTGCAGAGAGAGAGAGAGAGAGAGAGAGAGAGAGAGAGAGAGAGAGAGAGAACATGAACCATGGACACTGTACATAGTTCTCTAACTAGACCTCACCTCATCAAGTTTTCCAATAGCTCATTAAGTTATAAGTCTATCATTATGCTATAGGCCGATCAGTGCATTGGTCCTTTTGTGAGATCAGAGATTTCATGATCTGAATACTTAACAAAAACTCCACCTATGAATACTGTCACATTGGAGATAAAACCTTCCTTGTATGAGTCTTTGGGGAATAGTTCATATCCAAGTCACGACACTAATCATTTTTGAACTAATGCTAGAGAATACTGTTAGGAGTCACATCAGAATTGCACTCATGCCTGATGCTTTAAGATCAGTTTGTTGCTGGAGATCTTTTATCACAATTGGCTGTAGATCCAAGTAACTTCTATGTGCTAAAAGCATCATTTGTAGAGTGGCAGTCCTCCATTGCGTGTAAGTAAAATGTAATCTATTATTCATCTGTGATTCCATAATAACCCCATTTTCTGAAGTTTTTTTTACATCACAACGAATTCCAGAACACCTAAAGAGATTTTAGACATGAGAGAGAGAGAGAGAGAGAGAGAGAGAGAGAGAGAGAGAGAGAGAGAGAGAGAGAGAGAGAGAAGGGGGTGGGAATTTCAAGACAAATTTAAGAAATGAAAATGGGGACATAAAAACAGACAACTCCAATGAATTGTTAGGTCTTACTTCAAAATCTTGTACTCCATAAAATTGGAAAATCAAATGAAATGGATAATTTTCTTGTTAGATACCACTTGTAGTGGCTATTCCTGGTTGTCAACTTGACTATATTTGAAATGAACTACAATCCAGAATTGGAAGGCTCACCAGTGAACCTAATCTGGAGACTGGGAGATAGAAGTTTCTGATCTGGATCTTGGTATGGAGATCTTGAGACACAGTGGTGATTGAATCCAGAAGATTAAGACAGGGAGATCTCCGAGTCCAAGATCATCTGGGATTAAAGGTGTGGTGACACACACCTTTAATCTGGGGCTACACCTTCTGCTGGGGACCATATAAGGACATTGGAAGAAGGGAGTCTGGCTCTCGCTCTTTCGCCTTCTTGCGGTGTGGGACTCAGCAACTGCTAGATCCTTGGACTTCCATTCACAGCTACTACTGAACCATTGTTGGGATTTGGACTGCAGACTGTAAGTCATCAATAAATTCCTTTACTATATAGAGACTATCTGCAAGTTCTGTGACTCTAGAGAACCCTGACTAATACACCACTTTACCAAAATTAAATCAAGGTCATGTAAACAAATTAAATAGTCCTATAATGCATATGGAAATAGAAGCAGTTATTAAAAGTATCCCAACCCCCAAAATTCCAGAGCCAGATGGTTTTGTGCAGAATTCTACCAGACTTTCAAAGAAGAGTTAATACAATACTCCTCACACTTTTCCACAAAATTAAAGCAAAATTGCCAAACTTATTCTTTGAGACAACACTCACCCTGATGTCTAAACCAAACAAAGACTCTACAAAAAAAAGAGAGAATTTCAGATCAATTTCTCTTATGAACATTGATGCAAAAATACTAAAATACAAACCAAATCCAAGAACACATTAAGAACATCACCCATCATGGTCAAGTAGGCTTTATCCCAAGAATACAGGGATGGTTCAATTACAAAAATTCATCAACATAATCTACCCTATAAACAAACCAAAAGAAAAAAAATACACTATCATCTCATTAGATGCTGAAAACCTTTTGTGAAAATCTAACACACCTTCATGTGATAAGTCTTGAAGCTATCAGGAGTACAAGCTGTATACATAAACATAACAAAGGCAAAATACAGCAAGCCAGTAGCCAACATTAAATTAAATGAAGAGAAACTTAAAGCAATTTCACTAAAGTCAGGGAAAACACGAGGTTGCCCATTCTCTTCATATCTACTCAGCATAGTGCTTGAAGTTCTAACTAAAGCAATAAGGCAACTAAAGGAAATCAAGGAGACTGGGAAGGAAGAAGTCAATATACCTCTATTCATGAAAACTTTCTAGGAGGTGGAAAAGGGGAAGAAATCAAAGTGGGCTGAGGGGTAGCAACTATATTTCCAATGATGCTTAACGTACTATTGGATAAGAGATAGATATGTAGGTGTTTGTTTAAATACATTGGCACATACTCATGTTTTTCCTCCCTCCCTGTGATTGTTCCCAGTAAAATATAAGACTTACTGTACTGAACATGGTAAAGTGTATAGTTCAGTAGATTCTATTATATGTAGGTTATACTGAAATCCCTGAAACATTTTCACCTAAAACATTAAAACTAAACCCCTTAAAAACACATCTCCTACTCTCCTGCCACCATCTTCATGCCACTATCATGAAGATTGCACCCTATACTTTCCTCTAGGAGTTTAATTAATACCTAGAAGTGATGTTAAAGTCAGAGACAAACTTTACTCCTTTGCACATGCGCACCCAGCTTTCCAAGACCATTTATTCCAGATACTGCATCCTTTAGTGGATTATTATATGTTTAATGATAACGGGTCCAAAATATTTTCTTACATGAAATTATTAGGCAATAAGACCATTTCAAGACCTGCTAAGAAGAGAAAGAAACTTGAGATGCCCCTTAGGAATTCCAGCCTGGAGAGGATAGATTAGGTGATGTGTATGTCATAGTGCTTTGGGGACATCCTGTGATTACTTGATAATTTTGTTTGTAGTGTGGGTGGCAGAGTAGCAAACCAGCATTCTCCTGGGCAGTCCTGAGGCTATATATCAGTCCATGAGTCATGCATAAAAATAAGAACATTGTTGAATATTTATTAAAATTAAGTCAATGTCCTGAGTTTATTTGCAGGAATTATTTCATACTATCTCTACAACAGTCCTGTAGACTACTAAATAATATTCCATGTGCTCTACTGTAGAGGAAGGTAAAACTCAGAGGGGAGAATCATTATTCTGTATTTAAAGGAGCTACAAAGTTTCAGCAGCTGAACTCAATTAAGGTGTGTCTGGACTCAAAGCCTTTACTCCTAACCATTATGTTAAATGTTCTGAATTTTATATCATTGTTTTGAAACATAAGATTTTAATTCAAAGGATTCTGTGTATCACTTCTGTTACAGGAGAATGCAGACATCCACAGTCCTGCTTTAGACTGTTCATTTACTTTGTGCATTAGCTATATATTTCATGAGCATATAATGATGAATTTTGTTTAAAACCTCCTTTTAGTTTAGATGTTAACATTAAAATATAAATAGAAAAATACACTGAGACAATTAATTATATTGTCAGTATTGACAAATTTCCCTTTATTGACATCTCAGATGTCAATAAATAATTGACATTAAAATTATTTATAATTTTAAGTAATGTTTTAGCAATTATTTGGAATTTTATAGACTACATTTATTCCCCTTGCCTTGTTCCTTCTAAATATACCCTAACCTATCTCCCTACACAATCTCTCTTTTTCTTTCTCTCCCTCTCTCTCTCTCCCCCCTCTCTCCCCTCTCTCCCCTCTCTCCCCTTTCCCCTCCCCTCC
>NC_034590.1:94041387-94060827 GCF_900095145.1 Mus pahari | reverse complement strand
CTCTCTCTCTCTCTCTCTCTCTCTCTCTCTCTCTCTCTCTCCTCTCCACTGAGTCCAGTTTGTATTGGATAACTACTCTTGAGTATGAGACCTGCCTTGGAGTATTACTATGATTGATATTGCAAGGATCATATCACTAAATAAAAGTCCCTCTCCAAGAAGCCATCAAATGCCAACAGCTTGGACACTGCTACCTTCATGATAATGGGCTGAACCTCTGAACCTGTGAGGCAGCCCCAATTAAATGTTGTCCTCTATAAGAGTTGCTTTGGTCATGGTGTCTGTTCACAGCAGTAAAACCCTAAGACACCACTATTTCAGCAGTGAGCATATCTTGCTAGGCAAGTTGTTATTGCAGTTCCCAGAATTCACAGCCAGGTGACATGGATGAATACACTCACCCCTGGCAATATGCATAGCATCTTCTAGATCTATGGAAAATAATCAGTAGGGTGAAGCTTCCAGTTGAGCACTAGCTAGATTTCTCCATGCTCTATGACTCAAGAATGTTGTATCTTCAGTCAAGTCCTGTCAAGTTCAGGAGGGTAACCTAAAGCAATGACAGTAGCCCATAATGTTTTAGGGATCTAGGGACACAACTGGCCAACCAAGAGAAAGGAGGCAACTCATTCCTGGTATTCAAAGTTTTATTTGGTAGTATATTGGGGTATTTTCTTCTGATGATAGGGTAACACAATTTAAACTATTTTTATACATGTATGCATATATATTTATGAAGCTTCCTCTGTAGTAGTTTTCCATGTGGCTTTTTCAAAAGACACTTAATGTTGGAAAATTTCTGATCTACCCTTCCCTTCCACCTCCACCCAATTTACTTCTTCCCATTCCATTCTAGCCCCCAATAACACTATAATCTATAATTCATCTTTCCCTCCCTTGAAATATTCTCACCCTCCCCCTTCACACCTCATTGGTTACTTAATTTCCATTGGTAATCTAAATGAAACACATATATTTAAATGCTAGCATCTACATATAGGAAAAACCATGATTTTTGCCCTTCTGAGTCTGGGTTACTTCAGTTAGGATGATGTTTTCATCTCCATCCATTTATCTAAAAAAACAATCATAATTTAATTTTTCTTAATAGTTGAATAATGTGCCATTATGTAAATGGTAAATGTACCCCATTTTCATTATCCATTCATTAGTTGATGGATATTTAGGCTATTTTCATTTCCTGGATATTGTGACTAGAAGAGCAACCAACATGGGTGAGGAAACATCTGTAGAGGTAGATGTAGAGTCTTTGGGGTATGTATGCAAGAATGGTATAGCTGTATCATCTGATACATCTATTTTGAACTTTCTGAGGAGACTTCACACTAATTTCCAAAGTTGCTGAACAAAGTAGCATTCTTACAAACAATGAATAAATGTTCTCCAGTTTCTTGGTCTTTGCCAGCATCTTCTCATAGGTTTTTCCCCCTTGTTGTCCATTCTGAATGGGATACAATGAATTCTCAGAGAAGGTTTTAATTTTCATTTCCTTGATGACTAAGTGTACTGAACATTTAAAAGAAATGTTTCTCAGTCATTTACATTTATATTTTGAGAACTCTCTAGTTCTGTACACCATTTTAAAAATTTTTTACATGCTTATATATATTTTAGTTCTTTGTAGAGTATAGATATTAAACCTCTATCAAATATATAGCTGGTAAAGATTTTTTTCCAGTTCTTCAAGCTGCCTCTTTCCTTGAATGATGGCAAGCCTTGTTGTCTAAATGCCTTTAGTTTCATGTGGTCCTGTTTGTCAGTTGGTTTTAAAGCCTGAATTACCTGTGTCCTGTTTAGAAAATCTTCTCCTGTGCTAGTAAGTTTGTTCATTCCCTACATTTTCCTCTATCAGACTTAGGGTATTAGGTCTTATCTTGAGATCCTTGATCCATTTGAAGCTGAGTTTTGAACAGGACAGCAGGTAAGAATCATTCTTCTGGCTGGGCAGTGGTGGCGCATGCCTTTAATCCCAGTACTTGGGAGGCAGAGGTGGGCGAATTTCTGAGTTCAAGGCCAGCCTGGTCTACAGAGTGAGTTCCAGGACAGCCAGGGCTATACAGAGATACCCTGTCTCGAAAAACAAAAACAAAATAAAAACCAAAACAAAATCATTCTTCTACATGTAGCCATCCAGTTTTAGCAGCACTATTTGGTGAAGTTGCTGTCTTCTCTTCAGGGCACATTTTGGGCCTCTCTATTAAACTCTACATGTAAGGGCTTAGGTACAGGTCCTCTGTTCTATTCCATTAACTAATGTATCTCCTCTTTATGCCAATATCATGCTATAGCTCTGTAACATGGTGTAAAATTAGACATGGTGATATCTCCTTCAACAGTTCTTTTATAGTTCAGGATCATTTTGGCTGCCCAGATTATTTGTCTGACTAAAAGAAGTTTATGGCTATTTTTTCAATTCTGTGAAGAACTGTGTTGAAATTTTCTTGAGTATTGAGTTAAAGCAGCAGAGTGCTTTCGATGGACATTTTCACAGTATTAATACTGCCAATCCATGAGGACCAGGGGCTTTCCATCTCCAGGTTCTTCTTATAATTCTTTCCTTAATGTCTACAGGTTTTCCTTACACAAGCCTTTTGCTTCATTGGTTAGATTTATTCCAAGATTGTTTTTTTTTTTTTTTTTGAAGAGATTGTGTGTGTATTGTTTCTGTGATTTCTTTTTTGGTATGTTTGTCATTTGTATATAGAAAGACTACTGATTTTTTTGTCTAATAATTGTGCATAATGCTACTTTTTAAATTGTATGTGTTTGTGTGTGTGTGTGTGTGTGTGTGTGTGTGTGTGTGAGAGAGAGAGAGAGAGAGAGAGAGAGAGAGAGAGAGAGATGGTGTTGGTGATATGTACAGTTCCCCATGAAGGCCAGAATAGTGTATCAGATCCCCTGGAGTTTGAGTTACAGGCCTCCCATCATGAGTGATGGGAACCAAATTTAAATTCAATGGAAGATCAGTAAGTACTCTTAACTAATAATCTTTCTTTTGAGTCTTCAAATAATTAGTATAATTTAAAAGGTTTTTAAAATTAGTTTATTTCTTCTTGCCATTTGTATTTTGAATGTTTAATATAAGAAGTATCTGGAAAACCATATTGTGCTATTGGTTTTCTTTTTCTTTTTCTTTTTCTTTTTTTTTATTGCCTATTGCCACAATCTATAACTTTTCCCTTAAGCCTTTGAGGTTTTCTTAGAAATTTAATCTTTATTGTTGTTTTTAGGTAGGACTATAAACAAATATCCATAATCTTATCTTGGGCAAATAATGGACACAGGTCTAAGATAGACCTTACAGACTATCTTCCCTGGACCTCAGTAACTGAGTAAAAAGAAAAATCTGATTTAATTTGGTTCTTCTTCAGGAATGAGCCATGGACCTTCCCTTAGTTCCTACAGTTGGATCCTTGCCATCTCCTTTCTGACATTAACAACTTAATTTTGTACTCAAATATGCATATTGTATCAATCATTACAATAAATTTCTATTTCCTCCTTCAAGCCAGCCATGGTTGACTTTTGTTTCTCACAATTAAGGGACAGTAACTGGAATATGACCTAAATTTATGAGCTACTTATCCTTGTACTGTTCATAATGGTGAAAAATTAATGGTATAAATGTCCTATGGCATGAGAAGGGTTTAAATAAGCAAAGGCTTAATTAAACAAGGAAGCACTTAAATGGAAGATGCAGATTTATATGGATAGTCTTGCAACACGTTTCTAACACACTGGTAAACAGAAGAAGTAAGCTATGAAGCATCATGTGTAATATGGCCTTTTACACAACATCATTGCATCTCAGCATGACAATGGAGGTCATTCCCAGGCAAGGGGTGGTGAAGGTCATTCTGTCTCATTATGATTCTACTACCTTTCCTTAAGAGGAAAAAAAATTGTTTTAATTTATGTTCACGTAAGAAATAATTTTCCCAGAGGAGTTTTTAAATCATATTTTTAGTGATAAAATATGAATCTCAAATATTCTGTTGCTGAGGGTTCTTGTAAGGAAACACATTTATTTGTGGTACTAAGTTCCTGTTCTATGTCCTTTGTGACTTGAGTGATTAGCCATATTGAAATAATGGAAATTGAGAGAAAAGAACTTAGAGACAGGAGGAAACTCTTACTCAGTTTTCTTACAGATTAGATGACAGCCTTTAAAAAGAGGTAGAGATTTATGCTGAGAAAAACCATTGAGCTGAAGCTAAGATAAACAACTATCCATCTTGGTGCTATTACTAATCAGCTGGTAATTATTAGGTAAATCAATTAACTTTGCCTTAGTTGTACTTGCGATACTGTAAGAAACTACTTGATCCAATTAAAAGAGGAGAGCGCTATCTTTGTTCACCATTTCAGAGAGTTCATTCTGTCTTGGAGAAGACACTGTGGTACTGAAGTTCAGCTCATGCCAGCTGACTAAGAGTCAGAGAAGCGGAGTGCTGGCTCATGTGATGTTGGCACCTACATTAATAAATACATAAATTGATAAAATAAGTGTTGGGTCTACCTTTGCACCAGATGAAAAGAACTTGCTAGAGATTATGCTAACAGAGAAGAAAGTAGGTCAAAGATGAGAAGAAGCAGAAAATCCTAACATCCTTTCAGCTGAATCCCAGTGATTTCTGAAACCATTAAAGTAATCAACCAATAAGCTTCCTCTGTAAGGTTTCATTCAGCCTGTTAGATTAGATTTCCCTGCTAGCAACTAGAGCAGCCTAGCTTATCTGATTCCTTGTAGGCTGATAAACCTTTGGATCAAATAAAACTGTGTAATACTGTTTAACAAACCAAACCTATAAAGGCAAACTGACCTGCATAGAGAGTCACTATTTCACCCTTATTCTCACACATATAACAAATACCTTAGATAAAATGTATCAGTGTCAGCATTTTAGGAAAAAATATTAGGTTTAATGGTATGAGTCTTCCCAAGATAAGGCAATAGATTGGCCTTAGTTTTAATGAGAATGGATGGATTGGCTGTGGTGGCCCATTTGGGGTTTAGTTGGTTTTTGTGGGACTTGTTTCTGAAGCTGAGATTTAAGTTCCTTGTGATTTGATCTGATATTTATATTGCATTTAATTTTTAATAAATGTGTTTGCTGTGCTTAATGATGAATTCTTTATAAACAAGTGTGTGTGTGTGTGTGTGTGTGTGTGTGTAACAGAAGCTGATAGAAGCTCCCATTGTGTATTTTGTTTTTCTTCACTGATAATGGGATAGTCAGGAATGTGGTATTATGGGGAACTGAATTGATTTCTCAGCTTCCATCTCTTTAGGTGTGGTCATATGACTAAGTTCTGAGCAATAGATTGTGGAATTAAGATTCCATTTAGCAACTTTCTTAAATACCAAGGCTATTTCACCCTTTGCTCTTTATATCTTCATCAATTTCTCCATCATCACACTTAGAAGTTGGAGTTGATGCTTGGAGTTCCAGCTGCCATCTTGGATTATGATGGAAGCACAGTTTGCTGCCCAGGAGGTTGGGTCCCTGAAGATTCTATGACATAGAAATGCCATTTCAGCCTTAGATGACCTTGCATTTGTTTGTTACATGAGAAAATCATAGAAATACTATTAAAATAAATAAAAATTTGCACATAAAAATCATATACCAGTATTAACCACACCCAAAGACTATACAACTCATTGAACTTCCATATAGTTGGGATAGTCATTCTAATGTTGTGAAGAATTACAAAGGATTTTATACTTTATTATTAATTATATGCTTATCCACTTATCTTCCACTAAAAATGAAAAAAAAAATCCCACATAGATGTTGGCTTGTTTTGCTCTATTTTTATTATGAAGCTCATAGCTCCAGCCTCCAGTTTGAAGTGTGAAGCAGTTTACTGTCATATCAGAAATATTATTTGGAAGGCAAATACCTCTGAGATCAAGTTTCATCAACCTTAACCATTGTAGATGTGATTTTAATGTGAAAATTTTAGGCCCTCATGATTTCAGATAGAAAAAAAGAAGTTAATTGAATATAGGCCATGACAATTATTAGATGTAATGGGTCTCTGAATCTGGTATCTACCCCATACTCAACTGAGGCTGTTCTGGGTGTTGAGACTACACTGTCCTATTTTCAACACACTAGCTTAAACAAACAACCACATCTTTTAGAAAAGGTCTAAGAACAGCATGATATTGAGTTGTAAATGTAATTTATTAGTCTTCCTGAAATACATGATGTGGTGATTCCAATCTAATTTAATAAATACATTTAGGAAAATAAAGCAAAAAAGAATGCTTCCAATGAGGTATTTTCCTCTCTTCTGAGTAAAGATTCAGTAAAGGGCTGGCAAAATGGTTTAATAGGTAAAGTCACTTTTAGTGCAAGTCTGGCCACCTGGGTTCAATTCCTGAAACCCACATAAATGTAGAAGAAGAGAACTGTCTCCACAAAATTGTCCTCCGACCTCCACATGCATGCTATGATATGCATTCCCATATATCATACACACTTTCACACACAATAAATAAATATTTTTAAATTGGTAAAAAAAAAAAAAAAAGTAAGTAAAAACTGTAAGACCCAGTGAGTTATAGTATGCAGAGAAAAAAGAAGGGGCCAAAAGCGAGGGAAAGGGATGGGAGGGAAGGAGGTAGGGAAGAGGAGGGAAAGAGTGAAGAGGAAAGAAAGGAAGGGGTACTGTGTTGCCTATAAGTTCAATAACTGGGAATTCAAAATTGCTTGGTGGCCAGCTGACTCTACATCTGCAGTGAGCATGTTGTTATGAGCACTCCCTCCATCTTCCAGCATTCATTTAGGCTTTCTAACTACATGAGTCACTGCTGTGGGACAACAAAGCTTACAGCCATTCAGGCTTCTATACTATCACTTTATTTTTCCTATCAAGGGACTGTCTTAGTTATGCTTTTATTTTTGAGAAGAGATACCATGACCACGGCAACTCTTCTAAAGGAAAACATCTGAGGTTGGCTTACAGTTTCAGAATTTTAGTCCATTATTATCATGACAGGAAGCATGGTATATCATACAGGCAGACATGGTGCTGGAGAAAGGACTGAGATCCATAGAGAACAGGAAGAGACTGTGAGCTGCTAGACTCGGTTTGATCTTCGGAGACCTCAAAGCCTACCTTGTAGTGATGCCCTTCTGTTAACAAAGCCACACTTCCTCCAACAAGACCACACCCACTCTAACAAGGGTACACTTCCAATAATGCAACTCCCTACAAGCCTATGGGGCCATTGTTATTCAAACCACCATAGAAATTTTGTCAACATTGTTGACAAAACACGTTGTCAACATTGTCTAAAAACTCTAAATGTTAGAGAAGCATCAGATTGGGAAGAACTTTATGTCTCTGAGCAAGGAGATAAGAATGTGAGATTTTATTGTGAGAATTGTCAAGAACTAAAAGGTTTCTGGTTTGAACATAAATGTAGCTCATGAAAGTAAAATGTAAGAGAATACGAAGAATGAAAAGGTGAGCTGGATATAGTGGTGCAGGCCTGTGATTCCATCACTAAGTTATAAAGTTGGGAGAGTCAATGGATCAAATCCAGCCTCAGCTACCCAAAGAGTTTAAAAGCAGCCTGGGTTGTATAATCAAACACATACACAGAACAACAACAATAAATAGAATGAAATAATAAATTAAGAGACAGATTTGGAAATTTAGGTAGGAAATTAATTTATGAATTAAAATAATGGCCAGATAAACAAAGAGGAGAATTCTGAACTGAGAACTAATTTGGGGGTCAGATGGAAAAAAATACAATAATTTCTAGGTAAATAGGGAAGCAAAGAATCACAGTAATTTCAACTGG
The DNA here is from genome assembly GCF_900095145.1 of Mus pahari. NCBI lineage: Eukaryota > Metazoa > Chordata > Mammalia > Rodentia > Muridae > Mus > Mus pahari. The sequence continues at coordinate 94,052,981 of NC_034590.1, read as the reverse complement.
AACAGCTAGGAAAATCTCTTTTTTTTCTTTTTTTTTAAATTAGTTATTTTATTTGTTTACATTTCAAAAGTTCCCCATTCCCAGTTTCCCCTCTGCAAGCTTTCAATCCCATCCTCCCTCCCCCTACCTCTATGAGGGTGCTCACCCACCCACTTCTGCCTCTCTGCCCTGGTGTTCCCCTTCGCTGGAGCACGGAGCCTCTACAAGACCAAGGCCCTCCCCTTCCATTCATTGATGCCAGATAAGACAATCCTCTGCTATATCTGTAGCTGGAGCCATGGGGTCTCTCTATGTGTAATCTTTGGTTGGTGTTTTAGTCCCTGAGAGTTCTGGGGGTTCCAGTTAGTTGATATTGTTGCTCTTCCTATGGGGTTGCAATCCCCTTCAGCTCCTTCAGTCCTTCCATTAACTTTTCCATTGGGGTCCCCATGCTCAGTCTGAAAACCTTAACAGAGTTTTCTGAACGAGAAATAGGAGAAGGTTTTAATGGGGAGGAAGTGAAGAGTTCCTGGGCATCAAAAAATATGACATACTTCTTCTATAGACAGAGTCTTTTGCATTGAGGATTATGTTCAAAGTACCTAAGAAAGTATAATCTGGAGATCCTGTGTAGTAAAGGACTGGATATAATTCTTAGGATCTTATTTCATGTAGATAATTGGTAAATGAAAACACAGTCAATAGAGAAAGACCTGTTGATTAGGTGCTCAAGAATTAAGCAGGATGGTGAGGTCTTTTGTCAAGTTCTTAGTATATACAATTGAAGCATTTCAAAGTCTACTGGACTTTCCTTAGCAGTACTAAAGATTCAATGCAATAAATTCCCGTTAGGGAACAAGGAATGAAAGAATTTGCTTGACATCAAAAGTCAAGCTGTAGCCTGGCGTGGTGGCACATGCCTTTAATCCCAGCACTCGGGGGGCGGAGGCAGGCTGATTTCTGAGTTCGAGGCCAGCCTGGTCTACAAAGTGAGTTCCAGGACAGCCAGGGCTATACAGAGCTATCTCAAAAAACCAAAAAAAAAAAAAAAAAAAAAAAAAAAAAAAAAAAAAAAAAAAAAAACCCAAAACATTAAAGAATCATGATACAGTGCTGTGTCATTCATATACCTTCAGGGAATAGGAAAAGAAGTTATCTGCCTATAGGACAAGAGGTCCCAAGAAAACCTCCCATGACCTAAATAACTCAGCTGATGCTCTTGATTCTGAGAAATATGTCAAGAAAGGTAAAAGGAAGACATCACAGCTAGCACTGTGCACTAGATTCAGAGGAAACTGAAAAACAGAACAAAACAAAACAAAACAAAACAGCCAAGTGTGCTCCATTTCTGAGTTCGAAAACACCCTCAGCTTATGCCTAGTGAAGCTTGTCAAGCTAATGAAATCTGGCAGTTGATAGCGTTACCTTAGGAAATGAGTCAACGATTAAGCTCTTGGAAATTTTCATACAAAGAAATACTTTAGAAATGTTTGTAAGACCCACTTGCTTTATGAATGTGAGTGAAGACCAGAGAAGTCAAATGACATTTTCAAACTTACAAGGTTGGTTTAGCAAAGGAGGAAGTGCTAGAGCAGGGTCATTTTGAAATGTCCTTTTCTCTTTTACTTTGTGAAAAGCATGCTGGTGCCACTAAATCTGACCCAGAAGAAGTGTCACACTCCCAGGGAGGAAACAAGTTGATTCTGTTGTAACAAGATATATTCCTTTTGTTGGTTAGAACAGAAATATGAAGCATTCAACTTACTTTAAAATTTAGTTAGGAACACACCCCTTTTATAAGTAGTCAATGGCTTCTTTGAATTCCAAAAAAGAATAGAGAGACCTAAGCAGAAAATTTGAAATAAAAAAAAACGATCTGATATATAGTAAGACTTAATAAGGAATAAGGAATGAAAAAAGAGAAAGTGAATTGGGAGAAAAAATAAGATGGATAAGAGGAAAAAAATGAAGTGAGATGGAAAAGCCATAATGATAATCATTAATCCAAATGTGAGAGTAGAAAGACATATATTCACAAAAAGAAAAAGATACTCCAAAATCAGAAAGAAGGTGTATGGTGTGAAGAACACATGCAGAGATCTGTCCATATTCTATTGAGTTCTAGGACCATTCACAAGGGGAGGTAGACTCAGAGAAGATAGTGGCCAAGAGATACTCACTTTGGGGCAACATTCTCTACTTCATAAGAATGCTCTACCACCTGCCAGTTTTTAAGCTTTCTGCTCCTCATTGATCTGAGCTAGCCCTCTATTCAAATGACCACATGAAAACAGTCCTCATATTTCCCAATTAGAAAATGCATGTAAAATAACCACATTTCCCAGAAATCAACAGGCATCTTTCACCTAAAAGATTCATTATTGATGAAATGAGATTAATTATTCTCCAAATAAATCAGCAAGATTTTATAAATCAAGCAGGAAGAAGTTCAACTTTGGCAATGTACTAACTGATCTGGCGTACTAACTGATCTCCCATCCCATAATTGGCACTAAACCTCATACTTAGAGTACATAGCAAATGCATGGATGAATGGATGGATGAATGTATAAGCAATTTAATATTCAATCATTGATCATGCAACATTCTATTCTGTACACATTCTAGTCTCTACAGAGATATTAGGTATTTAAAGTTGGAAATCAGAGGAAACCAGAGGAAACCAGAGGAAATGGCAGATTTGAAGTTCCTGGGGTTTGAATCTTAGTCTTGTGATAACAAGATCAGAAGACTGTAGTATAAACAATCTTCAAGGTGATTATTATGCATATTAAGGCTGATAATAATCATTTAATTCCTTGAGGTTGCCCAGTCATAAAAATTATCTAAAAAAATATATGAGCACACAGTCCATGCTCCTAGCTCCTAGCAAGAGAATGAAATATTTAAGGGAGAGGGCAATCTGGGGCTAGCTTTTTTCCTTTGTTTTTCAGGTGGACCTTTCTGGATATTTAAATTGCCCCAGCCTCTCTAGAAAAGCCTGACTAGAAAATCAATGACAAATTAGAGTTAGATATTTCCCCAATGCATCATTCCTTAGTTGTTTGTGTTTTTCAAATGACTCTACAAGAACCCCTAATGTCATTATAGTCACCATTAATTAGTGACTTTATCTCTGTAACTCACTGAGTTAGCATTGTTTGTCCACACAACATGACAAGAAATCATCACACCACTGAAGGAAGACATTAACTCTTCATCATGACCCAAGTCTCCAAGAGGTTAAAAAACTGTTCATGCCCATCTCAGACTGAGAATGACAGAATTCCAGTGTAAATTTGGTCATAAACATTCATCAACAATGTCTATCCTCTGCTATCCACCATTTTGTGTGTCTACCCCAGACCTCCTGGTTGCCTTGGGTGTTGGTTGTGTCTCCAGGGAACATTTGCCTGTTCAGGGCTGATTCCTCCCTTGAGCTCCTTGTAATTAAAATCCATCTGGTTAAATCTGTAGAGGCTTATGATCATGGAAGCTTAGAGGATGGTGTAGGATTGTGGGTGAGACTTGCAGCTGAAGACCAGCCCAATGCTAGTGAATGTGTCTATAGGGAATATTGGCGTGTACTTGGCCAGGTTGCCATGATAATGAAATTAATGGCATCCAGAATATGGCATGTGTCTGGAATGACTGGCAAGAATACACTCACTGTTTTCACAACCGTTTAAACTGGACTTCTATATGAGGATCAGAACACTCTGCAGACACCAAGAATAAAAAAAGGTCTGGGCTTTTAAAGTGTCTCCCAAGGGCATTTCAAGTGCATGAAGGATCATGGCCTTTCTACCATCCATCTGTACCTCTACAGAGCACAGGGCTGTAAGAAGCAGACAACAGAGACTAAATGTCTTCAGGGTGAAAGACTTCTCCATGAGAAAGTATTAAGTCCATTCACAACCACTTTTTTAATTTTTTAATGTCTCTTACAATTCTGAAGTTGTTAACTCATCAGTTTTAAGTTTGAACTGTGGAGTGGGGTGGATTAAGCTCTATCGATTCTCTTCCATTATGTAGGGCAAGGGACTCATCATGTCAATGACTGTTTCCTCATCAAGAAATGAATGTGATAAGGTAATGATGTTAGAGTGTCTAGTGAAGTCTGTGTGCAATGCGTTCAGAACAATGTGTAGTTCTTGCAATGAAAGACTCCGCTGTCCTTGTTGGTATCATCTCTCCATTTTACATACAAGGGAGATAAGTCTCCAGGTGTTCAAATAACTCAGCCATTGTCATGAAACAAAGCAGTCAGGGCAACCTGTCTTGCCCACAGAAACATATTGTTGGGTATGTGTGCACACTTTAAAATTTGGTGGTGGTATCTTATAAAAGGGTTGTCAAGTCAGAAGGGAATTTTGGCTACCTTAATGCTGAGAAGCCTTCTTCATATCTCTGCTCATCACCATCCCAGCTCTCTCTCTCTCTCTCTCTCTCTCTCACACACACACACACACACACACACACACACACACAGAGAGTCACATACAGGTATGCACACATACACACACATGCACACACAGGCATGCACATACACATATATGCGTGACAGTGCATGCACACACTCATATGCTGACATGTACACACACACACACACACACACACACACACACACACACACACTGAAGTTGATCTTTTCTCGGTCCACCAGAGATAGGATGCTCCGCTTCCATTGAGGAAATGACCTGTGGTAAACACCCATGGTCTCAACACGACTTTATTAAAAATTAAGTCACAAATTATAACACTCACTGGGGAAGACTTGCTTTCCTCCCAATTACAGTTAATAGAAGAAAATTAATGTAGCAATTACTGTGTGTGCTCTTACAGCCCCCAGTAATATGTGCCGGGCCAGGACTCCCATTCTGATCACATGAGAACCAGAGCCTGGAGCTTAATAAAGTTTTGCTTTTCCTGTGTTTAAAGTCCTGGGCCATAACTTACTTAAGAAACATACAAAAAAAGAGATTATTTAACATTTTAGAGGTTCCCACAAGCCATAAATCATTTTCACACATGCCATATTTGTTGAAAAGGACAGAATACATTCAATTTTACAGTATATTAAACTTCATCTAATTTGAACGTAAGAACAGACCAGCAAAATAAATGACCAATTTCTGAAGCAGAAATTACCATTTGGTTGGTGCCATTACAGAGCTGCTGGTATTTTATCATGTTCTTAACATAATATTGCTTGTCTAGCGATGCATAGTTATAATGCTATTCCAAATTAGAAGGCGGGGAAAGAGAAGTGCACGCAGTTTTTTTTAATAGGCGTCATTTGTCAGATGTTATTCTGAGGGCTTTGTGTTGATGATAATATGCAGATTAAAGGAGAGGTACAAGGGGGAGAGAGAAGCTGCCACAGGGAAGAAAGAGGGCTCTACAGTCCTCGGCTGAACAGTGCCTTAGCTGTCCAGAAGAGAGAGGTGGCCAGGTGGCCTCAGCCCCTGGGCACAGATAACAGTAATTAATTTGCACTGAAGACTTCCAGGCAAAGGAAGATTGTGCTGTTCAACAGAAAGAAAAATGTCACCTAGCATCCCAATATGGGGTCTCTGCCTGCACATTAACAGTTGCAATAACCACACTGGCAGAGTGTCTTGTCACTTACAAAATGCCCTCACATCTATTATCACAGAGTGTGCAAAGAAACTCCCAATTAAGCCTCTGTTAAAGAGGAGAGTAAACGGCTTACAGGGAAAAGGGACTTTGTTGGAATGGCCAAAGTAAGAAAGTGACCAGGTAGTGATACACAGTTACATGGGTTGTTCTATATCCATCAATCCAGGTATTCATTCAAAATATAGTAACTGAAGGCCAGAAAGTAGCTCAGTGGGTTTGGCATGCAGGCATAAGGTCTGGAGTTCAGCTTCCCAGCACCCTTGTGAATGCCAGACACCAAACATGTAATCCTGGCACTTGGGAGGCAGAGGTAGGGGATTTCAGGGGCAAGCTGCTTAGCCAGACCAACCGAATCATGCCTTACAGGTTCAGAAAAAAAAAAAACAAAAAACAAAAAAAAAAAAAAAAAAAAAAAACTTGCTCAATTTTTGAAGAGTTATGAAAGATCATGCATTCATGCATGCAAACACACACACACACATGCCTATATACTACACATGTATACATGTAATCAAGTACTCTGATTAATACCAATCTTGGATCCTAATGCTTTGGAAAACTAGTGGGCAGGAAGCAGAGCTTACGGGTTACTCGCATGGATCCTGGAATTAAGAGACCCAGGCTTGGATCCCTGCTGACTCTTATATGCTGTGTGATCTGAAGCAAATGACTTAACTGCTCTGTGCCCTCCTTTTCTCTTTCTTGTAGCACCTACAGGTAGACTTGGTGAAAATTAAATCAGTTAAGTTTCACTTCTGAGAGTAACATCTAGCAATTCCTATCTACTCTCTGGCCAGCCTGTTCTCATCTCATCTGAATCTAATTACTATTATCTTTCACCTGAAGTTGTCTTGAGTCTCCTTCAGTTAATTCCACCTAGAGAAGCTCCTAGAAGCCATCTAAAGATGAAATCCGATATCCCTGCCAACAGTTTCTCATAGTCACTCCAAAGTCCTCTCTAATGCTGCTCCCCATCTACCTAAAATGGTATTCTGTTCCAAATTGTTCTACTTTAGTGTATATGTGGTATGCACTTGTATGTGAGCATCTGCGTGTGTAAGAATACACATTTGTATGCATCTACATATGAGGCCAGAGGTTAACATCAGGTATCTCCTTCCACTACTCTCCTTTTACATTGAGGCTGCTGTCTCACTTGAACCCAAAACTCACTGACTCTGCTAGTCTAACTAGGCAGCTTGCTCCAGGGATCCTGTCTCTGCCTCCCTTTGCCCAGAAACTGGGGTCACTGGCAGGCTGCTATGCCCATATGAACCCCAGCCCTCACACTTGAATGATAAATGATTCACCCAATGAATGAATTCCCCAGATCCCTTTCTCTCATCTTTTCTTTACCAGATGTTTCTCTTTTGAAGATGCCATCCTCTTATTCAGGAGGTCTTCATGTCGCAATTTAGGGATCCCATGCTCTGGGAAATACTCAGTAAGATGAAGGTATACATGGCTGGTGCATGGCCAAAGTATGCCAAGCTGAATCAGGACTTCTCACAAGCCTCAGATTTATGCCCTATGCTCCATGGCTGTGGGACCAACCTCCCAGATCCCATAAATCACTGTGTTGCGATCTGGCTTCTGAGCTGGGGAGTCTCCTAAGCTCATAGCACTTTGTAGAGACGCTGCCAGAATTAGGCATAAATCTGCTTCTTGATTGAATAAGCAAACGCCCCACTGCTTGAAATGATTTACTAAATTACAATGCACAGTGATAGACTCGGGCAATTCAGAGCCTGGGTCTGCTTAGCAACTGGAAAACTTCACTAAAGCATGGATTACTTACTCTGCCTCTGCCCCTCTCTCGTCTCACCTATGAATTCTCTGCATCAATTTGCTCATTTAATAAACACACATAAAGTCCCCATACAGAACCAGGGTTGGTATTTGTAAGTGAATTATTTTGTTTAAATTGCATTTATACACTAATCCTAGGAAGTTGGTATCAGTCTCTTTGTTGTGTTTCAGATGAAAGAACAGACGATCAGAGTGGTTAGGAAGCCTAGTATTTTGCAGCTAACAGGTTGTAGAGCTCAGACTCACCCTTGAAATCATCCACCAATGAGCCCCCAACTTGGTCTCTTGGAAAGTAGACCATCTGTTGTCATACTGTCAAGACACCAGGCCCTTTCACTGCCTCCTGAGATGTCTTTCTCTTTGCCTACTCAGAACAGGTTACAAAAAGTCACCATATCTACACACATCAGTGGCTTACTGTCACAGAAATATTTTTCTCTCTACTGCTAGCTCAATCTACATGTTTAATGAAATGTAGCTTGGGGTCTCTTAATTACATGATTGCTCAGGCAATTAGGCTGGCAGATTCTGCCCTCCGGTAGTGCCCCATTCCGGGCATGGGATTCTAGGCCATCGAAGCATGAGAAGTTGAACGGAAGATTTAACACTGACAGATCAATACCTTCTGCTGGAAGATACACCCGACCCTACTGCTCAAAAGCTACTGCGTATATCAGTGTTCCCAACCAGGCGCAAGGTAATTACATTCAGTTTTGTACATGTCCTCATGGCACTCTTATAGCTAACCCCTCTACAGCTCCTCAATCGCATTGTCTCATTCATGGCTTCGTTCATTCAACATAATTTCCCTAGCTCCTGTGATTCATGGGGGGGGGGGGGGCAGTGGGCTGTCAGTAATGCCAAGATGAACAAAAAACACACACCATCTTTCCAGTTGAGAAGCAATATGATTAGAAACACATCTATTAACCAAATAGGCATTTCAACAGATTAGAATTGTGTCAAGTTGTATGAAAGCAAGCAAATCATTCTCTGACAACCTGCAACAGAAGTGTGAATTAACCTCGGGACTGTGCAAAGCTTTGGTTTAAGTACAGCTTCAGACTACAAGGGACAGTACCCACCTCTGGCCAAATGAAACAGAAAGAGAATTTAATCAACGGATTTTGAGTAGCTTACACACATGAAGCTACACAGTCCCTGGTTATTTCAATTTGGAGTCTAAGGAAGGTGTATTTATTTGACTGAAGGGTACTTTTTCTTTCCTAACTCCAAGATTATTCTGGAGACAAAGGCATCAGGATTTGTTAGTTTTCAGGTAACACAAAAATGAATGACAAGTGCCCATCAGGGTTACTCTGAGAAAGTTAATGGTGTGGCTGAGTTAAAGCACTCTAGGAATAAGGAGGAGCTAGAGAAAGTACCCAAGGAGCAGAAAGGGTTTGAAGCCCCATAGGAGGAACATCAATATGAACTAACCAGTACTTCCAGAGCTCCTTGGAACTAAACCACCAATCAAAGAAAACACATGGTGGAACTTGTGGCTCTAGCTGTATATGTAGCAGAGGACGGCCTAATCTGTTATCAATTGGAGGAGAAGCTCTAGGTCCTGAGAAGTTTCTATGCCCCAGTATAAGGGAATGCCAGGACCAGAAATGGGAGTGGGTCGGTTGGGAAGCAGGAGGGCGGCATAGGGGATTTTCAGAGGGGAAACTAGGAAAGGGTTGACATTTGAAATGTAAATAAAGAAAAATGGAAATATAAAAGAAAGGGGGCTCCTTTTAGTCTTCTCTCATTTAAAAAAAAAGTCAGAATCATGAGAACATAGAGAAGATAATGTAAAACCCACTTGCCCCACTGTGCTTCAATAGTTACCAACTCCATTTTGTTTTCTCTACACTCCTACTCATTCTCCTCTGCCTCTGTATTTGTATTACAGTTTTGATGTCTATGCTGTCATGCAATATTTAAACGTACTTCTGAACAGAAGAATGTATTTGTGGAAACTTTCAACCTTGATGACACAATCACACTAAAAATGACCAATTATTATTTTATATCACCAAATACTATTATTTACATACCACTGGTCATCATAAACACCAAAGTTCAGTGTAATGGAACAGAATCCAAATGAAGTGCAAACATTATGGCTGAACAATATGTTTCTCATCTGCTAACAAGAAAGTTAGCACTCTGATTTAATTCTTCCCAATAGGTAAGCTTGGACAAGAAATAAAACATCAACATATATTTAGTCTTAGACATAGTCATATATACAGAGGCCATCATACTACAAATATGAACAAAAAGATAGATACACAAACAGATATAAAGGGAGGGACAAACTTAGATATAGGCACAGGCAGAAACAGACAGCTAAGATAAAACAGTCACAGTTTTTGATGGATTGCCCACAGTCTAAATATTGTGAATTATTCTTCTATCTCCTATATTTCCTGTAAATTTGTGGTAGGTCCAGAGACTTAATTAAACTTGAGTTCAACTAATCAGCAAGAAAGTATTGGGAGATGTGCCTTTCCATTAAAAATTTCCATTCATGTCATGGCAATTTCCATTGGTAATCAATGACTATATCCATTTGTGAAAATGTGTTATTAACATTATACTATTTTTTCTTTGTTCGTTATCTGGAATGTAAAAGTATTAAGAGAAAGCTTGTTGTTACTTTTCAGTCAGTCGTTGCTATGATCAAAACCCAGTAAGAACCAACATAAGTGAGGAAAACTTTGTGTATGGCTCATGTTTGAGCATACAGTTCATCACCGTAGAGAAGGCACAGCAACAGGAGCAGGAGGTGGTTGTCCATGTCTGGCAGGATGGGGAAAGGACACCAGGGAGTCTGCCATGCTGTTGGCCTTCTCCACTTACCTCCTTTTGTTCAGCTCAGGACTCCGGAGCATGGGCCAGTGCCACTGACATTCACAGCGGGTTTTTCTCAATCAGATAATTGTCGTGAGAATGGCCTCACAGATGCACTTAAAGAAGGGGCTCATAAAATTTTCCCAGATATTTATTCATTTAGTCAAGTTGACAGTGAAGAGAACCATCATAAAAAAGTCAGGACAAGCATTACATTCCTCCTTTTATTTACAAGTTTTCAAAAGAACAATTTGTTTTTCTGGCATTTTTCAATAATAAAGTCAATTTTCTTCTTAGACTCATCATGGACATGAAAACGCTTTCACATTTGAATACGTCCAGTGAGCATTCGTAGTGATATTGTGGCTGTTTTGAGGTTCCCGCTTGGATCTTAGCCATGCTGGTTCCTTGTCTCTGGATTCAAACTTGCAGTTCATTTGCAGCTTTCTAACTTCCTCAGGTAACCACACAAACCTTCTACTTCAGCCCCTGACACATACGTTTTTTTCCCCCTATTTTCTAATTATTTGGTGAAGAACTGATATCTAGAGATTGTGATATAGGTCCGGGATGAGCATGGCTACTGAATTCCTTACTGCTGTTAAGTCATTTCAGTGGGCTCTGCCACACTGAATCCTCTGCTTCTTTAAGTGTCAATGAGATAGAAAATATGCTTCGTAAACACATCCAACGCAAAGATGTAGCACAGTGGGTAGAATTGCATGGAAAACTTTTGGGGGCCAGGGTGGACCGAGGTTTTTTTCAGAGGCCACAATGAAAGGACAAAGAGAACATCCCTTCTATGTCCCTAGCCAGTGGCAGACCTGGCTCAGTGTGATCTGGGGATGATGCCAGAGCCTTGGAGGCCTTAAGGTTTTGGTTCCTGGAAAACCACCTTTCCCTTCTGAAAGGCTGTGGTTATCAGTCCCAAGGTAGTTGTGTCTGAGTTCTGTGTTCTCTTTGCTAATGCTACTTAATTAAGCTTTCTGATGATCTTGGCCCATTTTTACTCCCTGTAAAGAGTATATAAAAGCTGTACTTCTTTTTTTATTAGATATTTTCTTTATTTACATTTCAAATGCTAACCCAAAAGTTCCCTATATCCTCCCCCCCCCGCCTCTGCTCCCCTACCCACCGACTCCCACTTCTTGGCCCTGGCATTCCCCTATACTGGGGCATATATAGTTTGTAAGACCAAGGGGCCTCTCTTCCCAATGATGGCTGAAGAGGCCATCTTCTGCTACATATGCAGCTAGAGACACGAGCTCTGGGGGTACTGGTTAGTTCATATTGTTGTTCCACCTACAGGGTTGCAGAGC
>NC_034590.1:94039743-94040895 GCF_900095145.1 Mus pahari | reverse complement strand
GTTGGAATTTCGATGGGGATTGCATTGAATCTGTAGATTGCTTTCAGCTGGATGGCCATTTTGACTATGTTAATGCTGCCAATCCAAGAGCCTGGGAGATCTTTCTGTCTTCTGAGATCTTCTTCAAATTCTTACTTCAGAGACTTGAAGTTCTTATCATGCAGATCTTTCACTTCCTTAGTTAGAGTCACACCAAGGTATTTTATATTATTCGTGATTATTGTGAAGGGTGTTTTTTCCCTAATTTCTTTCTTAGCCCGTTTATCCTTCCTGTAGAGGAAGGCTACTGATTTATTTGAGTTAATTTTATATCCAGCTATTGCACTGTGCTCTCTAGTTAGTCTGGCTAAGGGTTTATATATCTTGTTGATTTTCTCAAAAAATCTGGTTTGGTTGATTCTTTGAATAGTTCTTTTTGTTTCTACTTGATTGATTTCAGCCCTGAGTTTGATTATTTCCTGCCATCTACTCTTCTTTGGTGAATTTGCTTCCTTTAGTTCTAGGACTTCTAGATGTGCTGACAGGTTGCTAGTATATGCTCTCTCTAGTTTCTTTTTGGAGGCACTCCGAGCTATGAGTTTTCCTCTTAGGACTGCCTTCATTGTGTCTCATAAGTTTGGGTATGTTGTGGCTTCATTTTCATTAAACTCTAAAAANTCTTTAATTTCTTTCTTTATTTCATCCTTGACCAAGCAATCATTGAGAAGAGTGCTGTTGAGTTTCCATGTAAGTGTTGTCTTTCTAATATTTATCCTGTTATTGAAGATCAGCCTTAGACCAGGGTGGTCTGATAGGATGCATGGGATAATTTCAATATTTTTGTTTCTGTGGAGGACTGTTTTGTGACCAATTATATGGTCAATTTTGGAGGAGGTACCATGTAGTGCAGAGAAAAAGGTGTATCCTTTTGTTTTAGGATAAAATGTTCTATAGATATCTATTAAATCCATTTGTTTCATAACTTCTGTTACTGTCCATGTGTCTCTGTTTAGTTTCTGTTTCCAGGATCTGTCCATTGGTGAGAGTGGGGTGTTGAAGTCTCCCACTATTATTGTGTGAGGTACAATGTAGGCTTTGAACTTTACTAAATTTTCTTTAATGAATGTGGCTGCTCTTGCATTTGGAGCATAGATATTCAGAATTGAGAGTTCC
>NC_034590.1:94036751-94039258 GCF_900095145.1 Mus pahari | reverse complement strand
CTGCTTTTAATATTCTATTTTTATTTAGTGCATTTGTTGTTCTGATTATTATGTGTCGGGAGGAATTTCTTTTCTGGTCCAGTCTATTTGGAGTTCTGTAGGTTCCTTGTATGTTCATGGGCATCTGAGCCCTCCCAGGTTGCCACCTCTCGTCTGGCAGAGAAGGTGCCCAGGTGTCTGGAGCCCGAAATGGGTTTGTCCCAGAAGCTGTGTTACTTCTGCCTGTCCCAGAAGCTGTGTAACTTCTGCAGTCTGCACTCTCACCAGCACAGACTGGTCCCTGAGCGACCCAGAGCAAAGCTGGCCCCCTCACCAGCTCAGGCAGTGGGAACCCTCCCGGGGGGACACCTCTCGTGCCCAGATGCCTGGAGCCCGAAACAGGATCTGTCCCAGAATCTGTGTAGCTTCTGCAGTCCACACTCTCACTAGCGCAGACTGGAGAATCGGCAACCCAGAGCAAAGATGGCTCCCTCACCAGCTCAGGCAGTGAGAGCCCTTCCAGGCAGATACCTCTCCTCTGGCAGGGAAGGAACCCGGATGTCTGGAGCCCAAAATGGGATCTGTCCTCCACTGCGCAGACAGGAGCCTGGGCAAACCAAAAGCTGTACTTCTTAATATACTTGCTTGACCTAAGTTATCAGTGTATGTAATACCTCCTAGTCTTAGCTTTCAGTGTTCTTCATTTTCTCATCCCTGGTCTACACACCTTGACACTTTGCTATTTGAGATTTTTATATTGTGGGTTCAGGTAAGAAAACTAAACAATGATTCCACTCCTGAGTGTTATAATGGGGATCTACAAAGACTTAGTACAATGAATTGAGGGTCTGGTTGGCTGAAAGAAGAGAAAGCTAGGGAATTTCTATTGAGATAGTTTTGTGTCACAATGAGAGAACAGGGGAAGCAAATCTAAGTCAAAAGGATAGGCAATGTCATAATAAAGGACATATTTAGAAATGAGTTTCATGGCACCTGTACATACTTTGGGTGGACTAGAATCAGAAAGATTGTACATGTACTATTTCAGTACACCAAATATGGAGTATTGTGGTCCTGAATTAGAGCAGGAGTCCATGAGGTATTTGAGAAGTTAGTAGGAGCACACTAGAAGTGTCTCTAGTGTCATATGTAGCAGAAGATGGCGTAGTCAGCCATCATTGGGAAGAGAGCCCCCTTGGTCTTGCAAACTTTATATGCCCCAGTACAGGGGAACACCAAGGCCAAGAAGGGGGAGTGGGTGGGTAGGGGAGCAGGGGGGAGAGTATAGGGGACTTTCGGGATAACATTTGAAATGTAACTCAAGTAAATACCTAATAAAAATGGAAAAACAAAGAAAGAAAGAAAGAAAGAAAGAAAGAAAGAAAGAAAGAAAGAAAGAAAGAAAGAAAGAAAGAAAGAAAGAAAGAAAGAAAGACTGAGTGTATCTGATGGAGCAATATTCAAAGTCCAAGATTTCTGGTCAGTCTAGGGAACTCCAACAAGAGTAGCTATGTAGGAAAAAATAAGACTTTGTGAGGAAAACAAAGAATTGTTTTCAGGATATTTTCATTTTTAAAAGCTTACATGTATATAAGTAGAATAAAATAAATGTCTGAAGCTAGAATTTGGCAAAAAATGAAGAATAATCTCATAGAAATAGAGCCTCTCAAATAGCCCAGCTCTTTCTGGGTAACCAGACCAAATACAGACATGTGTGTTTGCCTGGCATTCCTTTGAGCCATGACTAAAAATTATTAGTCGGTTGACATTAGGCTAAGAGTTAATATTTTGTCCCCTTGTTGCCGAACAAGCTACATTACATGTTGGCTACCTAGAAAGTTGAATGACTCACAGTAACATCATTTCTCATGGGTATTCATGTAAGAGACAGAGGCCCAGAAGACAGCACAGATGTCTAGATATCCACAGGGGGAGAAGAGGAATAAAAAAATTGAGAAAACAGTGCATGCAAGACTTCATTCCCAATAAACACAACATATTCAGAGAGGGAGAAGTTTGATTGTGTGATGAGTGACACCCCAGAGATACCTATGAGCCCTGAATAATACCACTGCAAGCTCTATAGGGTCAGGTGCTGTAATACCTTCTTGATGATGCAAAGAATCTGGACTAGAGCTAGAATTCAGAACCTTGGATGGCTCCTTCAAACAACTCCCTAAAGGCCCCTCCAATGCTCAGTGCTATTTACATAAATTTATATGCCCATATATTAGTCACTTGATTGAATAAAAAGGAGTTTCTCTATGTAAAGGACAATAAAAGCAACAGTAGGAAAGGAGTGCCAAAGGTGAAAGGCCACACAAAAATGTGGAATACCAATAGTCTAGTGATTTCAGCCAAATAGAAGTTAACAAAGAACTACCTCAGACATGTGCCAGATAAGCCTGATGCTCAACTTGAGGATAGATACTTTTAGGAAGTCAGGAAATAGTCCTTTAAAAAAGTGACAAGCCGGGCATGGTGGCGAACGCCTTTAATCCCAGCACTCGGGAGGCAGAGGCAGGCGG
>NC_034590.1:94032210-94036731 GCF_900095145.1 Mus pahari | reverse complement strand
AAAAAAAAAAAAACAAAAAAAATAAAATAAAATAAAAAAGTGACATTTTCACATATAATGGTGACAACAGAAGACATACGGGTAAAATGGGGACAATTCCAAGTATCACAAAATTAGAGTATGTAGCTGGCCTGTAGCTCTACACTTACACCAGGCTAGCCTTGAACTTGAAGAGATCCACTTGGTCCTGCTTCCTGAGCACCAGGATTAAGGGTGTGCACCATCACATCAATTCACAATGCACCTAATACTAATACCCTGTGTGAATCCCAGCCACTAGCTACCTGAGTCCCATAGCAAAGCGATGCTAGGGACAGTGCCTGAGTGAGGCCAGGCTAGGATCATATGGATATTGGTGTTGATGAGTCCTAATTTGTAGCCACAAAGAAGCCAGACCTGGTTCTCCCTGTACCTCCTTTGTGTCTTTACCTCAAATTCCATGACTCTACCTGATTATTTTTCTGTCCTTTCTGTTTATTTGTTTAACTTTTTATTGATTCTTTGTGAGTTTCACATTATACACCTTAGTCCTGCTTATCTCCATGTCCCCTCATATCTACCCTTCAGCCCTTGCAGCCTTATACACACACACACACACACACACACACACACACACACACAAATAGCAACAAAAACAAAGCATAGAAAAACCAAAAAAGAAAATAAAAGAAATGAAAACATCTCATTATAAAAACTGTAGTGTATCACAGTGTGTTCTACAGTATGCCCCTCTGACCATACATCTTCACTTGCAAATGCTCATTGCAATAAGCCATTGGTCTTGTTTTAGATCTCTGGCTTCTGTGACACCATCAATATCGCATCCTCACTGGGCCTCCTCCCAGTAATCCTGTTGTTGCCATATGTCTTGGAGCTCTTAAAGCTTTGTACCAGAAGGACTGGCCCTTTTGCATGTCATAACTGTTTGCACATGACCTAGATTTGAGGATAGGCCAACTCAGAGCCCTGGATCTGGGACTGGGTGGTAGTTAAGGTGATCAGCATGATGGCTCTCCTTTATGTCCCACCACCAGGACATCCTTCCAGCACTGCACTAGCTAGGCCACTCAATGACACCATCAGCAGGAGGCAGGGTAAGCTCTCCTGGTCTCTTGCCCTTGAGGACAACTCACCCCCACTCACACCTTGAGGGCCAGCTGCACTGTATTGCCCAGGGGAGATGGAGGGCTTGAGCTCTGGAGTGCCAGTGGAAGAGCAGGGATAGTTCTCCTGCTCTCCTGCCTTTGGAGCCAGCTCTCCCAACGACTGCAGGTACTGAGGGAGGAGGGCATTACCCTCATCCTGACACCACCTCAGGACAGAGGAGTGATGGTGCCAATTCTCCCCTACTCCCATCCTGGGGTCCTGCTCCTCATCTGTGCCCCTCCCCCAGGGTAAGTTCTACTGTGCTGACAGTGGAGGTACTGCCACTTTCCGAATTATTGCAGCCAGCAAGAAACAGGACCAGAAAACCAGCTCTCATGACCCCAGAGCCAGTTCTCCTGATTGCTTCAGGTGGTAAGGGGCAAGCTAGGGAAGGCATAGGAACCCCTGCACATATGCCACCCCAAAGCAGTGGAGTGACAGGGCCCTTTGGGGCTGGCCCACCCACACTCCTGCCACCAGGGCTAGCTCCACTCTGCTGCTTGGGCAAGATATACAGCCTGCTCTCTACAGTGCTGTCTCCGGTGAGAGGTGGGGCCAGTCCCCCAGACCACTGCAGCCATGGAGTAGCAAAGGACAGTTCTGTAAAGAACCTGGACATCCATGTGGTGCCAGGCAACTGCCCTGACCATGAATGTCCCCACGGTCTCTAGTGGTAATATGAGCCATGGACATTCACATTGGCTTCTGTCACTCTGTAGCCCCAGAACATGGCCCTCAGCAGCAACATGGGCTAGAACTTTATTGCCCCAGGTGGCAAGACTGGCCACTCACAATAGGCTACTTCTCTCCACACTTGAGTCTCCAGTTCCATCTCTTTTAGTAAGGCTCAAGCTACTCTACTTCTCTTTCTCTCCTATCTCTCCAAAACATGCACACACAGTGTGGCAGCTCACATTGCAGGCTTGCCACATGGCATCCTTTGGCAAGTGGGTGTCTATGGCCCACCTGTGCTTTGCCCCCAAAGGGCAGTCTGTGGGTGGCTTGGCAGTATACAGATCTCTCTGTCTTTCCCCTTCGGAGTTCCGCTGCCTGGATTATATTTGATTTGATTTGATTTTTATGTGTCCTAGGCATAAAACAGCTTTGCCACCAAGCCAGGCATCAAGCTAGGATGAACAAAGAGTTGCCATCTACTCTGCACCTGACTGATATAAGAGCAACACCACCAACAAGGTATCTCTTTGCCCATTGCCAGGGGACTCTCTGACTTTTTGTAATCCTAATGATCCTAATTAACCCTACAAGGCAAAGTTGAAATATAGACTTGGCTGGCATTAGCAAGATGGAAAAGATGGCTAAACCCCTCTCTAATTAACGTCTTCATATCTTACACTTGATCTCTGGGCTTCTACTTACAGATTAAAAATCCAACAATTTGCTTCATTTGCCCTCTGCTTGGTTACTTGGTAATAATTGCTCCCTCCCAAGGCACTGATGTGACACTTTCGATTATCATTTTCTCAGACTCTCAATGCCACCATGATCACACCATCCTATAACATCTTTGTTTTCATATCCTAATGTTCTTAGAACAGTTATAGACCAAGGATGCTCGATAAACACTTTCAAACTGCTAGCAGACCTTGGGTTTTAATTTCCCTTCTGTATATTTTGACAAGTCAGGTAAGCAGTGCCATATGCATATGGAAATGTGTAAATGCAGGAAAGTCGCTCTATGTCCAATGTCTTTCCATCTGGGTTGAGTGCCTCCCTCTTCTCTGAATTTTAGCCAGGAACATGGACACTAGCTGAGGCATTTCCATAAGTGCTTGTGACACTGGACAAAGCCAATGTCACCATCAGCCTTCATTCTGTTTTGCTATTTTATGTAATTTTTCTTGCCCCTTCTCAACCTCCTGGAGGCATTCTGATCATCCTTGTTCTGAGATGAGTGGCAGTTTTGCCAGGTGTCAGCTGGCTTTGCAATCTGTGCCCTTGGGAGGCAGGTGATGGGGGTAGAGATTGGCTATTTCAGCCCAGAAAAGCTGTCAACATATATCAAAAGCATGTCTCACAGTCCAAGTAGTTTCCTCATGTCAGACCAAGTGTCATCCTAATAGTCAAATTGAGGCAATGGTGAGACTTTGCCAAAAGAAGGTAAAATTGCTCAAAGATCAGCCATGATTGGGCAGGTGTTGTAAGGAAGGAGAAATGAACAATTTGTTTCAATAAAGAATTTAATGTGTTATGGTACTGTATTTGCCAACAGATTTAATACACTGCTGTCCTAGTTGTGCAAATAAAAGAATGATCTTCATACAGTAATCTGTAGGTTCCAATCCATATCTTCTTGATACCAAAGACATAACATTTAATTTTATATCTTCCCGCATTGTTGCCAGAGTCCTATCAGAAGGCAGTGGAGAATGCAATGGCTAGTTGTAGATCAAAGGCAGGTATTCCAGCTCTCCAGGCCAGAGGTAGGAGATCTAGGCAACCTGAAGAAATAGTTGCCAAGAATTTAAGCACAGTGTTCATTCTCTACTGAGGCAGCTGGAAACCCAGGAGAAGTCTGAGAAACAAATCTTTGCTATCTCTCTCCACTGCTACTGCAAGCCCCACACCCATCCTTTGTTTCTCTCTTGACAATATATAAGCTCCTCACTCTTCAGTCTGACGTCTCTTATCACAATGGAAGAGATTGGTGGTGAATTTAAAACACAGGCATTATCCAATTTTCCCTTTACTTGAAATTCCCCACAAGCTCCTCTGTCCTTTCTGAGCATAAGACACACAGAGACACACAGCATGGTTAATTATCACCACTGCTACCTTCTACAACTTGCTTTGCTTCTGTTTCCCCACCCCCATGCCTGCCATGCAGAAAGCATTTAGCAAATGTTTGTTCAGTAAAGAGTAAATGAGGCAGAAGTCCCTTACAGGTCAGTATGTTAAAATTAATATAGTTAAGTGTTTCTAAAATTATTCTTAATGATCCATGATTCCCAATCCCTACACATTTATGGGGTCCTTTGAGTGATGATGGGATCCACGACTCATTTCTAAAGTATAAAATGGTAGGGGTGACAATATAGATATTCTATATACAAGAATGAGATGGGGCTATTCTTCCCTTTCTGCTGTTTTGGGGAAAGTGAATTGCCATGAGATGAGCCACTTATGGTGGGAAGTCCAGATGCTCAGGAAAAAGGATTCTCTCTATAAGGTAAGGGCAGCCTGCAGCCAGTAGCCAACAATAAACTAAAGCCCTCAGTTTTTTTCCAATTTTTATTAGGTATTTACTTCATTTACATTTTAAATGCTATCCCCAAAGTCCCCTATACCCTCCCACCCCCACTCACCTACCCACCCATTCCCAATTCTTGGCCCTGGTGTTCCCCTGTACTGGGGCAT
>NC_034590.1:94030209-94032199 GCF_900095145.1 Mus pahari | reverse complement strand
TTCCTTCTTAAAGTCTTCCATCATCTTCATGAGAAGTGACTTTAGATCCATGTCCTGCTTTTCTGGTGTGATGGTGTATCCAGCACTTGCTATGGTGGGAGATTTTGTTTCTGATGATGCCAAGTAACCTTGGTTTCTGTTGCTTATGTTCTTATGCTTGCCTCCTGCCATCTGATTATCTCTAGTGCTTGTTACCCTCAATATATCTGACTGGAGCCTGTCCTTCCTATAATTCCAGTTGATTCAGGACTTCTCAGAGTCTAGATTTCTCTGTGATTCTTTGATTGTGGGCTCCTGTGAACCTGAGATTCTGGGTGTGTCTGAGTTCTTGGCAGTCAAGTTCCTCTGAGACACTCAAATACTAGTGTGACCCAGCTCCTGTTATCCTGGGATCCTGTTGTCCTAAGATCCTGGGCGTGTTACAGTGCGTGGAAGTGGTGTCTCCTCTGAGGATTGTGGAGTTGTCTGGTCTGTTTGAAACCAAGGTAAACCTGAACTGTTTAAAAGGAACCTGAGCTTCTGGTCAGGAAAGGCTCTGGTGTCCTTGTACCTGCTGTCACAGGCCCGTCACTATTGGATTGGAGCAGCTGTTGTGTTCCATTCACCAGTGATCCTAAGATTGCTTAGGCAGTCCACTAGGGACCATGGGGATTGTCCGCTGAATCTGTGCCCTAGGTGTCCCGGTGCTGGCGCAGACCGGAAGGGGCTTGTGCCCCTGGTCAAGTGTGTTCTCTGCTGCCCTAGTGCTGTCTCAGGTCCCGTGCGAGATTGGATTGGAGCAGATGTTGTCTTCCACTCACCAGTGATCCTAAGATCGCGTGGGCAGTCCTCTAGGGACCGTGGGGTTGTCTGCCCACTCTGCGCCCTAGGTGACCCAGTGCTGGTGCAGACCGGAAAGGATCTGTGCCCCTGGTCAGGCTGGTTCTCTGCTTCCCTAGTGCTGTCTCAGGTCCTGTGCACAATTGGATTGGAGCAGAAGTTGTGTTCCACTCACCAGTGATCCTAATTTCGTTTGGGCAGTCCTCTAGGGACCGTGGGCGTGTCCGCCCACTCTGTGCTCTAGGTGATCTGGAGCCCTCAGTTTTCTAATCATGAATGATGACTGTGTTTTGACAAAGGCTGGACTGACTGTTATACCTTCAGCTAGGTCCTCAGCTAAGCCATGGTTGCTGTTGAGATTGTACCTTAATACATCTGCATTGTCATCTGCCTCTGCAGGTGCAGCAGTGTGTTAGAAATAGGTTAGCATTTACGGTCTGAGCAGTGACTGTTAGTGCTTGCTCATAAATGAGCATCTTCATCAAACTCCTTCCTCTCTAATACACACACACACACACACACACACACACACACACACAGAGAGAGAGAGAGAGGGGGGGGAGGAGGTGGAAATAATGGGATGTCAATATCAGAAATAGATAGGAGGGGGTTTATAGTTCTAAGATATTGTAAATACAAGGAAATTATTTAACCAAGATTCTGCCCCAGCTGAATTTTGCATGGTGAAAAGTATAAACTTTTCTGTTTATACATCTACTCTTGAGGGGTAGATGTGATATAAACATTCCATTTAGGGCTGAACATTGCATAGCAAGCTCATTTAAGTTTCTACTGATACCCCATTTGCCAAATCAAATCCTATGCCCAGTTAGATTCAAAGATGAAGTAATAGACTCTACGTTTTAAAATTTTTTCCCACAATATATATAAATTGTGGAAATTAAGGGGATTCCTTGAGTTCCTATGTGTGAATTTATCAAAGATTAATCAGATCCACCCACCATTCTACCCTCTCTTTCCTCTTTGTTTCATCCTCTACCTATCACCTCCAACCCAGTTCCTTAGCATCCTTTCCTCTCCACTTTTAGTTTCCTCTCTTTCTTTTAGTAGGCCTATGTCTGAAAGGAGATGTGCTGGATTCACATACTAAGGGGTGTTGCAGATTGCTGTTTATATGTTTTGCTTCCTCAAGAGTACCTGTATTTAAAAA
>NC_034590.1:94020796-94030136 GCF_900095145.1 Mus pahari | reverse complement strand
GATTTCTGAGTTTGAGGCCAGCCTGATCTACAAAGTGAGTTCCAGGACAGCCAGGGCTATACAGAGAAACCCTGTCTCAAAAAACAAAACAAAAAAAAAACAACAAAACAAAACAAAACAAAACAAACAAACAAAATACAACAACAAAAAAAAGAGTGCTAGAGCCCATGATTGGGCAGTGGAAGGGAAGGCAGAACTGAAAGCTTTAGAGAGGGGGCAAAGAGACAGAGGAGACAGAAATAGAGTCAGGAGAGACAAGATGATACCTGAAGGAGAGGATGATGAGCCAGAACCACGTGGTCCTAGGAGAAACTGGGGATTTCTTAAACAAAGTAGGGCACATTTGTCCAATCTAGGTGTGCACTTGTATCTACATCAATTGAGTTTTGAGTTCTTCATGTGGGCATTTTGGGGGTTGAGAATTTACTGTTGTAAATCTGGCATACAGATAGCAATCCACAAGAAAGGGGGACTGAGAAAAAGAGGAATGTGTGTTAGTCTTGCCCACATGCAGAGAATGGTCCTGAGTACCACTCACTGGGATGTTCTAGCTAAACATCAGGAAGTAGGCTCAGTGTGCTACAGCTCGCCTGTTTCCCTTTCTGGTGAACTCATCTCTCAAGTGAGACCTTCATTTATGATTCCTCCTCTCTCTTCGTTTCTTTTTGCCTCTTTAATCCTTTGCAGATTTCATCATTTTGTTCATATAACTTTCCTTATTCATCCATATCAATAGCAATATAACATATAGTTGGATTGGCCTTGTACATTGTACATTAGGATTGCTTGGCTGGAAAGCAGTCATGTGTGTTTTAGTTAGCATCTACATTATGCTTGCAGAAACCCAAGGCTCAGAACCATCATTATAGAGGATGCTTACAATGATGACTACATGAAATGTTAAATCATTCTTTGTGATGTCTCAATATATGTACTTTCGCTGACACATCTTCAGTCTACAACTCCAGTGGCAACAATATGGAATTCCTCCTCTTTGCTTCACCTCTAGCTGTGTGATTTGCTCATCCACTTAAAAAAGAGTTTTCTGATCCATGACTTTGTCTTTGTCTGGTAGACCTCACCTCTCTTTGTAGGGAAGGCATGTGAACAAATAATCAGAACACAGGGTAAGCAAGGCACTGTACCTCCATCAGACCTCTAAAGCCCAGCTGAGGGAGAATTTGACAACCTTCCCTGAGGTAATTCAGCAAGGTTCACAGGAAAAGTCTGCTTAACCGAGGTCAGGAACATGGGGGTCAGAGATTCATCTGACTGAAAGCGAAGTATGGAAGGCACGGATTTAGAGCAGCAGTTCTCAGCCTATGGGTTGCAACCTCTTTGGGGGATTATATCACTGTTTCCCAGGGGTCACTTAAGACCTTGCAAAACACAGATGTTTACATTATAATTCATAACAATAGCAAAATTACAGTCATGAAGTGGCAATGATTTTCTGTTGGGGGAGTCACCACCACATGAGAAACTGTACTAAACAGTCACACTAGCAGGAAGCTTGAGAACCACTGGTGTAGAGTCACAAAGGTCACTGGAAGGCTCTAGAAACAGCTCACCCCCTCAGATTTCAAGGTCTGTCAATGCAGGAATAGAGAGGATGTGGAGTGTGCATTTCTGAAATATGGTAAATACAAGAAAATGCGTTAATAAAGATTCAGCTGCAGTTGAATTTTGCACAGGGAAAGTGTAAAATTTCAGTCTGGGCTTACCCTTTTCCACCACTGGATCTTTCAGTGAAACCTGTCAGACTCTGAGATCAATATTTCTGTTTCTTCTCCTCAGCCTGTCTCCCAGATCCTCTTATCAGGATTCTTCAAACAGGGCCTGTATCTTTCTTAGCTCACACCTGTCAGTGTTTGCAATGGAGGTAAGAGAAAACTGCAAAAATTGGGCAGAATATTCAGAAGTGCAATTCTTGACTCTACATGTTCACACTGAGGCATGTGTGTGTGTGCATACATGTGTGCACATGTACATATGTACATAAATGAGAAACAAGGAGGAAGGATTCTGACAGGGAACTGTCATGATGGGTGATGTTCTTGAAAAAAAACAAAAAAAATCTGCTTCTTTCTTGTCTGTTTCAGGTAATGAAACAGTGACCCAGAGCTGTCAACATTTTTTTCAGAGTCATAAGGCAGTAATCACATTTGTAGAAAATGTGTAGTAATTATTAATAGCTGTTTCCAAATTGAACTACCAATTAGAAACTTCCTAGAGAAACCCAGGATGGTTGCTATCTTCTCCTCAGACTGAGAACAAGCAAAATCATTTCAGAGAAAAGCCAAGGCTACCCAGGAGTGGGATAATAAGTGGGTTAAGAAAATGGTAATAATAGTTATTCATTATACCCAGGTTCAAATTTGGCCTCTGGGTCAATTAATTTTCCTTTCTGTGACAAAAATATTTGAGAAAACCAACTTAAGGAAGATAAAGTTTCTCTGCAGCTCCTGGTTTCCCAGGTTGCTGTGCATGGTAAATGGCCCCATCACTGTGGGCCTGTAGTCTATGTTCAGTTGCCCCATCACTGTGGGCCAGCAGGGAGGCAGAGCATTGATAGTGAGAACACATGACAGTATAGGCTGCTGATCTCAAGATGACTGCAAAGACAGAAATTGGAGACAATGTGTACCTTTTAATACATGCCCTACTGCTTCTTTCAGCTAAGCTCTACCTACTTATTTCTGCCCTCCCCAAAGAGCTACCACACTAATCCAGCATTGGATTTTTCTATGGGTCAAGTTAGTGCTCTTATGATCTAGTGACCTGCTAATGATTGAACCCACCAGCTGGGGACCAAACCTTCAACACCTGAGTCTTTGAGAGGGTTTACTTTATATCCAAATGATAAAATGTGTCTGTAATTGATAAAATGCAGATAAGAATCTAGGGTAATCTAAATTGTCTGAGTAAACTATTTTTATAAAGATCCCTAGACATTTCCTCTCTTCAGCCAAGTTTGAGAACCAAAATACTAGTGAAAGGGGAAAAAAAGAGAGAGAGAAAGACTTAAGACTGTGATGGATTACAAGTATTCTTACTCTATTATAATTCATACTTGCAAAAGGCAAAACAGGGATTCATTGTTCATCAAACTAATCCCAGGATTAATGGCTTATGGCATGGCTGGATCTAGGAGTTCTAAAGAATGTCATTTGCAATCTCTCTCCATCTCTCAGACCTCTGCTTTATTCTCAGATGGGTACTTCCCTATCCTGGCAAAACCAGACACTAATGGTTCAGAGTTTGCACTGTCTTCTTAGCAACGTTGGCAGAATGAGAATGATTCTGAGATGTATGTCAAACCATAGCACAATCCTTGAGTCACTTGCTACACAGGAAACTTTGATAAGCCAGACCAAAAATCACATGGCCAATCACAACCCTAATGTATATTCTATATTGTGAAAAGAAACTGAGTAATCCCTAAAGGAAAAAGCCATGCCTTTTAGAGTTTCAGGTTCAGATACAGATAAAAAAAAAAAAAAAAAAAAAAAAAAAAAAAAAAAAAAAATCACAAAGCAATAGTGTTCTCCATGGATAGATCCAAACAAGGTTCCATTAAAAAGTGGGGCTGAGACCTGAATTTGACTTTTCTGAGTGGAGTTACAGTGTTTGCATGCTGTCTTCTCTTACTTTCAGGTAAGATCCTGGCCCAGGCTACATTAGCTTCAGGTATTCTATGAGCCACTAGAACTGCTACACCTGGGCCAAACAAATGATTTCTGAAACTCAGTCTCTGAAATTATAGACCCAGGCAATTCTGCTTTTCCTTTGTATCACAGAGTTACTCTTTTACCATTGTGTGTTCTGTCTTAACAATGCAATTTCAGCTAAATACTTTCTGGAGTCCCTTGCAGCTATGCATAGTCAAGTGACTATAAGCTAGCCAGTAATTAGCTCATTGACACTTACCTCTTTGTATTTCCTACTTGCTGGGGGAAAGGAATAAATGGAACAAATGATTCAATTCATAAACAGAAACTGTGTTGAGGGTGAGAGCCATCTTTTCAAACTCTTGGCCACTTATGTGTCCTGTGCCATTTTCAGGAAGAAATAAAACTATCTTTCACTCATATTGCTCTAATTTGTGATTTGTATATCAAATTAGTTTTACAATCTAGCCAATACAACACTCATGTAATTTTCCCAAGGGGTCTGTTATTAGACCTTTTTGGCCCAATAATCACCATTCTGGCCTTTCCTGATTTTTTACATTATTGACTCATTCCTCACCTAAGATTATGAATCATATCTCAGGACTCTGACTCTGTAGTTTCACTTTCCAAATGTCTAGCATAAGTGCCAAGGTCCCATAATGATCATATAGTGCTGGAAGAGGTAACAGAATGTAGATATCATATTTCCAACTTATTCCTGGAATATATTTCTAAATGATTCCTTGTTACTTTAACAGAGACTACTTCTAGAATCTATGATAGTATCTTTATGGTACAAAGACATCAGGGATTAGCCAGGCACACATAAAATCTCTCTGTTCATCAGAAAGGAATGTGAAATCCCCACCCCCACCACTAAAAGAACTGGCTGATTTATATAGAGATGTATCAATATTCTCTTCTGAGGTTTCTACATAGAGTGATGTGGAGCAAAGGTTATTGGTAGAGATTAAATGGTCTGAAAACCAGAAGGGGAGGGAGAGGGAGAGGCAGGGGAGAGGGAGATAAAGGGAGAAGGGGAGAAAGAGAATAAATTATAAAGAAGATACCCTGAGAAGATAGTCCATAATTTCCATCAGGTGCTTAAAAGGAGATTTCCTCTTTTGTGTTCAAGATCAATAATTATAAATAGAATTCCCTGGATGGGTGTGGTGGTGCACTCAGAGGCAGCTCTCTGTGAGTTCAAGGCCAGTCTGATCTGAATTTCACTATGTAGACCATTTAGGAAAGAAGTAATTGATTCTTCCCCAAGACAGAGCACTGGAAGGAACTACCATGGATGAGGTTCATTCTGCTTTGGTAGTCCTGATCAGCTCCCAGAAGTCAGGCAGTGATGATGAACATTCAGAAACATGAGCTATCATTCAGCTCTATCTGCCTCGGATTGGTTATACTAGTCTGAGACTCATTAAAACTCAATTCTATGTATAATATTTGGCGCACTGAACCTAGACACTGAGGTTTTTTTTTTTTTTTTTTTTTTGCATTTAAAGTCCCTGATCTTCATTGATCTTCAAAGATCTCATCTGTTAAATGTTAATAACAATCCCCAGTTTATGGAATCATTCTTTTGTTCCAAGAATGCTTACTGTACACCTCCCATATTTCAGGCACATCCTTGGCACTGGTGACTTCACAGTGGAGGAGAATAACCCAGAAGGCCTGCCCCATGTTGATGGCAAGGAACAATAAATCCCTGGGTGAAATGCCTGTTAGTGACAGAGCCTGCTGTGGGTGTCATCTCTGCTGCTTCTACAGTTGCTACAGTCATAGTGACTGTCATTCCCACTATTGCTACTGGGGCCATGTGTCTGCTGTCTGAGGAGGAGACATCTTTCTGTGTAGGTGCTCAGTCTTCTACCTTTTCTGACTGTGCCACTGTCCAGGGCATCTGCTACTCTCACCGCTACCACTTACTACAGTCACTGTTATGACTGTGACATAGCTGGAAAGTTCAAAAATTCGGATTTGAACCCAATCTGATTGTGTTTCAAAGTGTTTGTTAGTGAAACAGAAATGGAGGTAAAATAAAATCCCAAAGTAGACTGTCATTTACTATTTTCAGGGTAAATTCTATAAGCCTGCAGGTTTTGTTTTTCCAACATCGCAATTCTCCTCTGTCAGGTTGTATTCTAATCTAGACGCTGGATCCAAACAGTAATAAGTAAAGTATGCTTGCACTGGAAAGGGCAAATTTAAGGCCCTAGACCAAAAGAATCATCAAAGCATCAGCATTCAGTGTTAAGAAAGGCCTTGAAATCAGATTTCCATATGATGTTTAGGGACTAGAGATGGCAGACTGATAAAATCCAATCTGGGTCCTTTTAGCTTTCTGCATCGGAAGCTGCACATGCAATGATTGTTTCCGGAGGATGACAGAAATCAGAGGCCTCCTTCAGAGAGATGGAGGCAGAATTTGGGTGATCATCACCAGCTCTGCTTCTAGTCATTTTCTCACGAGAAAAACACAGTCAGAAAATGTAGAAGACTGAGCACCTACCCAGGAAGATGTCTCCTCCTCAGACAGCAGACATATGGCAATCCTTCGGTTTTATGTGCTCAATGAAGATTCACTCCAGGTTTGTACTGTACCCAGCTCTGGACAATATGCCATGATCTCAGTGCTGTTCTGTGGGACCCACAGGAAATAGTTTCAAACACCCTAGTTTCTGGTGTCATCTGAAGCCAGATTGTGAATGTCTTGTATGCATGACTCCAACATGGGGACCTATCCTGTATGTAATCAGAGCTATCAAAGACAGTTATTAACAGAAGAGAGGCCTGGATAGTGCTATGTTTGACAAAGATCTTTCTTCCATGGAAAATGATGACTGGGTGAGCAAGTCCAGAGATTGGGGAGCTCAGACCAAAGCAAATCTGTTTCAATACTTTGAAAAACCAGCCAGGTTGGATTGTGAGAAAAAAGAACAAATCCAGTTTTCATTTATTATGAAGAACAGCTGGAAACTGAAAAAAAAAAAAAGATTTATCAATGGGAGGTTATCAATGGGAGGAGAGGCCGTTGGTCCTGTGAAAATTATATGCCCCAGTAAAGGGGACTTCCAGGGCCAGAAAGCAGGAGTGGGTGGGTTGGTGAATGGGGGGGGGGAAAAGGGACAGGGGGCTTTCAGAGGGGAAACTAGGAAAAGGGGATAACATTTGAAATGTAAATAAAGAAAATATCTAATAAGAAATTAAAATAAAATTTAAAAAACCCACAAAAAAATAAAAACCTACCTTTGCTTGGGTTGTAACTGTCAGATGGTAGGAATACAGCTAAAACGAACTACCAGAAGAGATGTCAACTAACAAGCACAGACATTTTTTTTTTTTTTCAGATAATTTGACTTTGAGACTAGCTTAATCCATAGGCTCAGACAGACCGTGTTTGCAGACATCTCAGCATTGGCCTATTTTCCTCTACATTAGACCTATTTTAGATGAGCACTGACAAAATAGCTACCGGTATCTTCAGGGAGTACTGTTTTCTTTGCAAGTACATAGTCAGAGGGATCTGTCCCCTTGTGTTCACAAAAGGTGTACCATGTCTCAGTGTTCTGGAGAGACGGAGAAAACTGTTCCAAAAAGAAATGACTGGCAGATTTTATTTTGGTTTGTGCTGTTTTACTTTGACGGATCACAAACAAAATCAATAGCTGTACGCTCTGCTGGGATCCTGCTAGGATGGTTCTCGTCAGTGGTTCCGAACCATAGGTGGGTTTGCTTTCCATTTACTGGCCATTGTCTGAAGACAATTTTGGCTGTTACATGTACATTGCTGTCTGTAAGCAGGTGAGGGCAGGTGAAAGATAAGGCCCGAGCCTGTGATTGGGAAGTGGAAAAAGAAGGAAGGCTCAGAGTTTGGGAGGGGGAACAGAGAGAGACAGAAAGGGAGAAGGAGACAAGAAGACAAGATGGAACCTATAAGAGAGGAAGTCCAACCAGATCCACATGGCTTAAAATAGCCCCAGGTAGCTATGGATATCATAGAAGAGCAATAGGGTAATGTAGGGCAATTTGTCCAATCTAGGAGGGCAGCTTGTATCAATATCAACTGAGATTTGAGCTCTCTGTGTGACCATTTGGGGGACTGAAGATTTACTGTTATAAATCTGACTGATAAATTACAAGCCTCTGGAGTTTTCTTTATAAGGGGCTTGGGGTTTAGAGGCAGTCTTAGCAGACTACTTGCAGGGGACAGATGACTAGGAATGTAAGTGGTTCGGTGGCAAGCAAACCGTGGGAAATTGGGCGGACCACTTCTTGAGTATAGCCGTGGGGGTGGGGAGAATGCCTTTACAGTGATAGCGTGGATGGACTTTTAATAATTACACGCTACAGGTGAACCAGCACTTAGAGAGCATGACATACCCTTTAAGGGCTTCACAGTACACAATGCTCAGTGCAACAGCTGAGACCACTAAGATGCACTCGACTTTCTCCGTCAGGGAAGGTGACTAGGCAAGGTCACCTGTCAGTGCATTTGACTGTTAGATGTCAAGAGCTGGTGTAGGATGTGGTGGCTATGTCAGGCATGCAAACCTGAGTTTGGATCCCCAGAACAAACAAAATTGGATGGGCAAGGTAGTCCATACCTTAACCTTACAGACTGAGTAAAACCAGGAAGATCCCTGAAGGTCATTGGCTAGACAGTCTAGCTAATTGATGTAATTCAGGTACAGAGAGAAAAATTGTCTCAAAAACTAAAGTTGGAGAACACACCAAGAAAAATACAAAATTTCTACTTCTGGTCTTCATGCATGCAGACACACATGCAGACACACACACACACATACACACACACACATTACATACATCTACACATATATGTGCACACACCTACACTAAATATTCTCATACTACATGTACACAACACACACGCATATCAAAAACAAACACCTTCCAAAGGGAGAACAGATCACCTCAGAACCTCCCATCTCTTAGCTCCTCTGCAAAAATTCTGCAGGTTTCAGGTTATATATAATCCCTCTGGAAAACTGAAATTTCTTCATTTTCTCCCTAATCAACAAAGCACCACCATACATATTTAAGCTGCATACTCCCTGTCTTAGTCAGGGTTTGTATTCTAACACAAAACATCATGACCAAGAAGCAAGTTGGGGAGGAAAGGGTTTAAGCAGCATACACTTCCACATTGCTATTCATCAACAAAGGAAGTCAGGACAGGAATTCCCACAGGGCAGGAACTTGGATGCAGATGCAGAGACCATGGGGGGTGCTGCTTATTGGATTGCTTCCCCTGGCTTGCTCAGCTTGCTTTCTTTCTTCATTTTTTTTTCCAATTTTTTATTAGGTATTTACTTAATTTACATTTCAAATGCTATCCCGAAAGACCCCTATACCCTCCCCCACACACTCCCCTACCCACCCACTCCCACTTCTTGGTCCTGGTGTTCCCCTGTGCTGGGGCATATAAAGTTTCCAAGACCTAGGGGCCTCTCTTCCCAATGACGGCCAACTAGGCCATCTTCTGCTACATATGCAGCTAGAGACATGAGCTCTGGGGGGTACTGGTTAGTTCATATTGTTGTTCCACCTATAGAGTTGTGGACCCCTTCAACTCCTTGGGTACTTTCTCTAGCTCCTCCATTGGGGGCCCTGTGTTCCATCCAATAGCTGACTGT
>NC_034590.1:94011732-94020181 GCF_900095145.1 Mus pahari | reverse complement strand
CAGATGTCCCTCAACAGAGGAATGGATACAGAAATTGTGGTACATTTACACAATGGAATACTACTCAGCTATTAAAAACAATGAATTTATGAAATTCCTAGGCAAATGGATGGATCTGGAGGGTATCATCTTGAGTGAGGTAACCCAATCCCAGCTTGCTTTCTTATAAAACCCAGGACTACCAACCCAGGGATGGCACCACCCACAATGGACCCTCCCATCCTTGATCACTAATTGAGAAAATGCCTTACAGCTGAATCTCACAGAGGCATTTCCTTTCTCTATGATAACTCCAGCTTGTGTCAAGTTAACATACAAACCAGTCAGTACAACTGACTCCTTGTCAACTTGACACACAAATACATCACTATTAAGCCTCAATCCTTACTTTCTTATTCATCCCCAAGATCTAAATAACTTTTAAAGTCCTAGAGTCTTTACAAATTCTTACATATTAAAATTTTAATTGCTTTAAAATATCTAATCTTTTTTGAAAATCAAAGTCTTTTTACAATACAAAATCTCTTCATCATCTCAGGATGATACCCTCCAGTGGAACTGTAGGTTCCACTAAAGTACTTTCTTACTTCAAAAGGGGAAAATATGAGGGCATAGTCACAATCAAAGAAAAATCAAACTTTAATTGTCGAATATCTGGGATCCACTCATGATCTTCTGTGCTCCCCCAAGGGCTTGGGTCACTTCTCCAGCTCTGCCCTTTGTAGCACACACCTTGTCTTCTATGCTCCAGCTGCCTGTACTCCACTGCTGCTGCTGTTCTTGGTGGTCATCTCATGGTACTGGCATCTGCAAAACACTGCTGTCTTCTCTTGCAATTGGACTGTACTTTCACAAATAGTCTCTCATAGGCTCTTTTCATGATACAAGCCTCAATGTGTCTCTGCATGACCCCTTCAGTCCTGAGCCTTTAGCTGCTACTGAGGCTATACCTTCACCAGTGGCCTCTCCTGGCCTTTCACAGTGCCAAGCATCAACTGCTACCCTTCATGTTTCAAAACCAGTACCACCTGGGTGACTTATATATTACCAAGTCTGGCTCCCTACAGGAGGTACAACCATGGCTGCCTCTGGAACACAGCTTCTCTGTGCTCTCAGGAAACACTTCCCAAATGACTTCACCTTAGTGATGCTGGTCTCTTCTTAATCACTGCTAATTTCTTAGCTCCAGCTAATCAGTAATAATCGTCCCAGTAATACAAAGGTTTCACTTTAGTAGTTCTGGTATCTTGTTAATCACAGATGATTCTTCAGCCCTGGCTAACCAAAACCACAGAATCTTCATAATCAAAACAACAAGGGCCCAGAAATTTCACAAGCTAGGCCTCCATCATTTGCACTGCCCTCAACATTATCTTCCAAGCTCCAACAGAGCATCCCACAGAGCTCTTAACATCCCAATGGCTTTTTTAGTTCAAAGTTCTAAAGTCCTTTCACAGTCCTCTAAATACATGGTCAGACTGTCACATGAATATTCTACTCCCAATACCAGTTTTTGTTTGTTTGGTTTTTGTTTTTTTAAGCCAGGGTTCTCTAGAATCACAGAACTTATGGAATATCTCTCTATATTGAGGAAATTTACTGTGATGACTTTCTGTCTGTAGTCCAACTAACCCTACGATGGTCAGCTGTAAATGGAAAGTCCAAGAATTTAGTATTTGCTCAGTCCCACGAGGCTAGGTATTTCATCTGGTCTTCTGTAAAAGTAGTTTGCAACAGATGTGTTGGCAAGTAAATATAAACAGGGGAAGAAGAGTGAATCTTCCTTCTTCCAATGTCCTTATGTAGGCCTCCAACAGAAGGTGTGGCCCAGATTAAGATATGTACCCCCACTCTTGGATCTGGGACTTGTTTTTTCCCAGGATGACCTCAAACTCAGAGATTTGATTGCCTCATTCTCCTGGGATTAAAGGCATGCACTACCTTTCTTGGACCTAAACTTTTCATGGTCACTATGCCTTACGATCTCCATGCCAAGATACAGGTCATAGACTTGTGTCTTCCAGCCTCAAGATCTAAATCATAGGTGAGCCCTCCAATTTTGGATTGTAGTTCATTCCAGATATAGTCAAGTTGACAATCAGGAATAGCCATTACTTTCCCCTTTCTGCCTCTACTCAAACAGCTCCATAAAGAAGTGTTCCTGGTAACCAATCTATGGAATCACTGGCATAACAATGGCCTAAGTTTCATCTAGTCCTGACATCTGATTATTCTAGATACAGTTCTATAAAAGGCCAGGATGAGGTCTAACAAAGGTCTAACAAGGAGAATCTTCAGGCCCAAGAATCCATTCATTCATTTTTCTTATCCATCCATTTATCTAAGAAAAAAATTACTAATCATTGAATACTTAACAGATACTAAGGTAGGTATAAAATTAAAACAAATGTATACCATAATTACAAAATAACATTTTGGTATATTGATAACATTATGTTAAAATATGCCCTAGAAGCACAGGATACATACGGTCTTCTGAGTCCCCTGAGGGTTCAAGGAAGGAGCCCATGGGAGCCATACTGAAGATAGGGAATGTGTAAGAGTTCTCTTGGGGGGTTAAGGAGAGGGATCTGCATGATAAATGGCTCTGAAGTGAGCTAGAGCCAACATCTTACAGATCCTAAATCTGTACACACCCTGGGATGAGCTGGGAGCAGAGGGTGCTGGAGTTCCTGGGTTTCTCAGGGAGCTGCTTGGGAATCTAACTTCGGACTTGATCAATCTGTCTTGACATTTCTCTCTCTCTAAAAGTGAATAATTTCCTACTCACTTCTGAGGTGACACATTTTTCTTTAAAACTATGATCTGTAAAATTACATGTCTCAAGAAGCGATTCTCTCAGAAGGCAAGAAGACATGTTCTGGGCCCACACTGGGAGATGTGTGTTTCTGTCCTTTGCCAGGAGAGCTGGGCCAAACCTAGACACCACTATTGCCAGAGACATTTGGGAGGTAATTGAGGGTGTGAAAGGCACTGGGTTCTGGTAATGGATGAGCTTACACCCCTGGTGTCTTCAGTATAAAAATAACACAGATGTCTAGGAAGAAGGTTGGGCTAACTATAATGGGGGTCAGCATATAACAGAATCCCACTATGTCATAAAAGACAATTGATAAGCCAGAGCTTCTTTTCCTCTCTAGTCTCAAATTCAGCTACTGTTCATGAACCCAGCTACACAGAAATTATTTTCTTTAAATCCACAATATTTTTTCTTTTTATATTTTTGTTATTTGTGTGGTTTGCATCTGAGTGTACAGGCATGCGCACAAATGCTATGATCTGCATGTGGAACTTGCAAGAATTGTTTTCCTCCTTCCACCATGTGAGTCTGAGGGATTGCAAACTCAGGTTCTCAGACTTGGTTATTAACTTGTTGAGGCAACTTGCCAATCTACCATATTGTCTTTATTCCATAACTATTCAGGGAATATTGGAATATTCTTCTATGGCTTTAGAAGGCCAAATGTACTGTATGCAAATGGGCTTTTTGGCACAACTTATCTCCTAAAAAGGCATGTTTTGCAAAATCATCCATGGTAATTTACTTATTTGCAATTGTTTAAATTGTCCATTTAAGGCTGCTGTATAGTTCAATAATAGAGCACTTACCTAGTACTGCTAAAGCCCTGGATTCTTTCCCAGGAATGAAAACAAACTATCTATCTCTACTGATGACTGAATTCCATAAAGTCCTCTCTCTCTCTCTTTCTCTTCCCCCGCCCCATGTGTGTAAGTGTATGACAGACAGACATATAGATCAACAGACATACACACTTTAGTATAAAAATAATACAGATGGCAAGGAAGATTAGCCTAACTATAATGGGGGCCTGAATATCACAGAATCCTAATATATCTTACAAGATAGTTGATAATCCATCTCCTCTTCTCTTCTCCAGTCTCAAATTCTACGACTGCTCATCACCCCAGCCATGCAAAAATTATTTTGTTTCCTTAAGTCCACCATATTTCTTCTTTTTAAATTTTACTCTGTGTGTATGTAAAATATATCTCCACCCTCACTATGTATCTAGCATTGATAAGTTAACTTGTTATGTTATCAATATTATTATATATTTTCCCTGAATATTTGTAAAAATAAATGCACTAGTGGATCAATGAAAAAAATGAATGAAGATGCGAAAGAACTTTAATAACTAACATAAGTCATACATATCTTTCTTACAAGAAAAAACTTGATCTTGAGGTAGTAAATCAAACTTGGATTCACTCAAGAGTCAAGCCTCCTTGTTTTTATCTACTCCAACTAATTTCCCTATAATATTGCTTAATGGTTGCAAGAAAAGTATCCCCAGGGAACTATTGTGGAATTTGATTTAGAGAGACAATGGGGAAGGAATATCTAAGAATGTAGAACTTGATTATTATAAAACATGTAGTGTGAAGATCCTAATATAACTGTGCTATATAACCATTCAGTCCACATGGAATCTCACTGAAAACCAATCAGTGAGCTCTCTGATTCACTTGCTCTTTCTTTCTCTTGACTTTACCACTTCAGGTTTGTATCAAGAAGAAGCTCCAGGGCCTCCTCCACAAGGAAAACTTCTAAACGCCATCACTCGTCTCTTCTAAATGCCATCACTTGTCTTGGCCACTTGTCTTAGCCAATTTGTGCAAAGTCTAAGACATACACAACTTTTTAAATTTTTTCAACAAATCAACCCTGACTTCATTTTATGTCAAGATACTGACCATATGACAGCAAAACATGCTTATGTGGACCTCATTCCCAGAACAGAAGAAGCTGGAGTTGTATTCTTCATAGTTCTTCAGAGATACAGAACCAAGGAGATGTGCAGTGTTAACTCACTCAGCCTTTCTATCAAGATGTCTTCTGATAATACAAACTTACCTGATCCATCTCCTGGTCTTTCCACCCAGATAGAAGCTCCTAGAACTCCCAGACCCCCCCAAGGACTGCACCACAGTTCTGACTGCTCAATCTCATGCCCTTGACCTCTTTCTCATCCCACATAAATGCGCAAGCACTTCAATATCCCTTTATAATAAGGACTTGCTCAGTCTGTTATGAAGGTTAGGATGCTTAATCTTCATTGTCAGTTGGACTCCTACAATCACCCAGGTGTGTGTCTGTGGGGCTTTTCAGAAGGTATTAAAGGAAGAGGTAAGAAACACCCTTCTCTTTGCCTCCAGATCTACTGATATATGAGAGCACACTCCTGTAGCTACAAGAGTGAATTGAACTTCTGCTGTCATGCCTTTCCTACCTTGATGGAACATATACTCTGATTGATTAATTAAAATAATCTTCTCCTCCCTTAAGTGAGTCTTTGTCAGGTATTTGGTCACAACAATGAAAGAACTAGTGCAAAAGAGCTGGGCTGTACAGACCTATTAGAGCTGATTGTAAAATAATGCAAGCAAAGTAATAGTTATCATAGTAGAAACAACAGGAAAACCCCTGGCTAAGATAGAGTACAGCTAAATATGTTCAGTACCTCCCTTCTTTAGGGATTCTTTGATGGTAGTCAGTAGATTTATAGAAGCACAATGATACTCACAATCTTTCTGTGGGTCTGGAACAGACACAACTATAAACCATACAGTAGATCAGATCTGATAACTGATGCAATAAAACTGTCTCCTCTGGGCAGGGGCTATCATGAAGAAGAGATATTTGGCCTTGTAGTTATGGCAATGAAATAAACAGAATAACACAGCAATAGCTAGGACTATGTTAACAGAAATGGAGCAATTACCACTGTTTAATAAAATGGTTAGATCACAGGAGATTCTCCTAAGATTCTAACCATCACATATGATCTTTGGAAGTGCTGGAACAGATAGGAAATAGGTTAACAGAAGTTAGGGCTTCATAGGGTGGCTTCCATTAAGTCATCACCCATGATGGTGTAGGCCTTCTAGGTAGTGCAGTGTTTTGGGGTCTGCTAAAATCTTGGAAGTAATCTAACAAACCAGACTCAATTATTTACCAAATCAGTGTGGGATACAATTGTTTCTGTAGTCTGTAATTGGTTCTCTTTTTGAAATGAACAGATGTCTGCTAATCTCTCCCCAGTAAAAGTATCACAAATTGATATCAAACATAAAGATAAACAGAAGCAAAAGTAAGTTTATAAGGAGCATTGTGTGTCTCCTGCCAGGAGTAGTAGGATACAAAGCTAAGACTGAATTACTGAGGGAGAATAGTTGATGGGGGAAAATCCTGACAGAAACACGTTTTCTATAAGTTAAGCCATTTGAAGACAGGGTATTTATGAGAGAGGAGAGGGATTTTTAAAAGTGAGGTTTTTATCCCATGTGGTCCAGAGTGCCCCATCTCCCTGATGAAAATGGGGACACACTGAAAATGGTGAAGGACTAGAGAATACATTGTAATTCCCAAGACTTGTGTATATGGGACAGTGTTTGATGTCCAATGTGCCAGAGCAAATAAAAACGACTTAAGGCCCATTCTACAACTCAACACTGCGTGGGTGACCAAGAACCTGAGACTGTTCTACTAAAAGTGCTACTGTTCTATTAAAAAGAACACAGCATCACAATGACTCCTAATGAGATTGTGTCTTCCCACTGCAGCAAGTGGGGACAAATCCAGAGACCCACAGACTGACATTACATAGAAAGTGACACCTTGAAACACTCATCCCCAAATCAGGACTCTTTACCAAACCCATCCTCTTAGGGCTCAGGGTACCCTGTAGAAGTGGAGAAAAGAGTATAAGAGGCAGAGGGGGTGGAGAACACCAAAGATATAAGGCCCTCTGAGTCAACAGTACCAGTATACACATGAACTCACAGAGACTGAGACAACATGTGCAGGGGCTGCACAGGTCTGCACCAGTTGGGGTCCTAGAGTTGAAAGGAGAAGTGGACACATACACCAACAGTTAATCCATGAGCTAAATCTAATTGAGTGCCTTTTGAAGATGAGAATTATTTTTTTCCAAGGGGTCTCACCAGAGAAACAAACTACTCTTAAGGGCAAGTTATATGGTCTGCACCAAATGGATCACAGAAAAGTAACTCCAGACTGTAGAAGCAAAATATCTTCTGGGACAGGTCCCATTTCAGACCTTCATCTTCAGCCAGGAAGCAGATCTGAGATCCAGACATCTGCGCTCCTTCCCCATCAGAGGAGAGGTGGCCTGCAGAGAGTACTCTGACCACTGAGACTCAGGAGAGAGTTGGACTCCCAGGAGTGCTGACAGAGACTAACAGAATTACAGGAGGAACAAGCTCCAGCCAGAGACAGCTATAACTAGTGCCAGAGAGTACCAGATGGCTAAAGGCAAACTTAAGAAGCTTACTAACAGAAACCAAGACCGCTCACTATCATCAAAACCCAGCACTCCCTCCTGAGCAAGTCCTGGATACCCCAATACACCTAAAAAGCAAGATTCGGATTTAAAATCATATCTCATGATGCTGAAAGAGGATTTTAAGAAGGAAATTAATAACTCACTTAAAGAAATAAAGGAGAACATGGCAAAACAGGTAGAAGGCCTTAAAGAGGAAGCACAAAAATCCCTTAAAGAATTACAGGAAAACACTGCTAAACAAGTAGAAGTCCTTAAAGAAGAAACACAAAAATCCCTGAAAGAATTACAGGAAAACACAACTAAACAGTGGGTGGAATTGAACAAAACCATCCAAGATCGAAAAAGGGAAGTAGAAACAATAAAGAAAACCCAAAGGGAGACAACTCTGGAGATAGCCCTAGGAAAGAAATCAGGAACCATAGATGTGAGCATCAGCAATAGAATACAGGAGACAGAAGAGAGAATCTCAGATGCAGAAGATTCCATGGAGAACATGTACACAACAGTCAAAGAAAATGCAAAATGCAAAAAGATCCTAACTCAGAACATCCAGGAAATCCAGGACACAATGAGAAGATCAAACCTATGGATAATAGGAGTAGATGAGAATGAAGATTTTCAACATAAAGGACCAGCAAATATCTTCAACAAAATTATAGAAGAAAACTTCCCAAACCTAAAGAAAGAGTTGCCCATGAACATACAAGAAGCCTACAGAACTCCAAATACACGGGATCAGAAAAGGAATTCCTTCTGACACATAATAATCAGAACAACAAATGCACTAAATAAAGATAGAATATTAAAAGCAGTAAGGGAAAAAGGTCAAGTAACATATAAAAGCAGGCCTATTAGAATTACACAAGACTTCTCACCAGAGATTATGACAGCCAGAAGATCCTGGACAGATGTTATACAGACCCTAAGAGAACACAAATGCCAGCCCAGGCTACTATACACAACAAAACTCTCAATTACTATAAATGGAGAAACCAAAGTATTCCATGGCAAAATCAAATTCACATAACATCTTTCCACGAATCCAACCCTTCAAAGGATAATAAAAGAAAAACACCAACACAAGGACAGAAACTACACCC
>NC_034590.1:94010580-94011721 GCF_900095145.1 Mus pahari | reverse complement strand
GCCCACACACCTATGGTCACTTGATCTTTGAGAAGGGAGTTAAAACCATCCAGTGGAAAAAAGAGCATTTTCAATAAATGGTGCTGGCACAACTGGCTGTTATCATGTAGAAGAATGAGAATTGATCCATTCTTATCTCCTTGTACTAAGGTCAATTCTAAGTGGATCAAGGAACTCCACATAAAACCAGAGACACTGAAGCTTATAGAGGAGAAAGTGGGGAAAAAACTCGAAAGACAGCATTTTCAACAAATGATTCTGGCACAACTGGCTGTTATCCTGTAGAAGAATGTGAATTAATCCATTCTTATCTCCTTGTATAAAGCTCAAGTCTAAGTGGATGAAAGAACTCCACATAATACCAGAGACACTGAATTTTATAGAGGAGTAGGTGGGGAAAAGCCTTGAAGTTATGGGCATAGGGGAAAGATTCCTGAACAGAACAGCAATGGCTTGTGCTGTAAAATCAAGAATTAACAAATTGAACCTCATAAAATTGCAAAGCTTCTGTAAGGCAAAAGATATTGTCAATAAGACAAAAAGGCCACCAACAGAGTGTGAAAGTATTTTTACCAATCCTAAATCTGATATGGGACTAATATCATATATATACAAAGAGCTCGAGAAGCTGGACTTCAGAAATTCAAATAACCCCATTAAAAAATGGGGCACAGGACTAAACAAAGAATTCTCAACTGAGGAATATCGAAGGGNTGAGAAGCACTTGAAAAAATATTCAATATCCTTAATCATCAGGGAAATGCAAATCAAAACAACCCTGAGATTTCACCTCACACCAGTCAGAATGGCTAAGATCAAAAATTCAGGTGACAGCAGATGCTGGAGACGATGTGGAGAAAGAGAAACACTCCTCCATTGCTGGTGGGAATGCAAGCTGGTACAACCACTCTGGAAATCAGTCTGGCGGTTCCTCAGAAAATTCGACATAGTACTACCGGAGGATCCAGCAATACCTCTCCTGGGCACATACCCAGAAGATATTCCAACTGGTTAATAAGGACACAGACTCCACTATGTTCATAGCTGCCCTACTTATAATAGCCAGAAGCTGGAAAGAATCCAGATGTCCCTCAACAGAGGAATGGATACAGAAAATGTGGTACATTTACACAATGGAGTA
>NC_034590.1:93954080-94009674 GCF_900095145.1 Mus pahari | reverse complement strand
CCTCTCCTCTCCCCTCCCCTCCCCTCCCCTCTTCTCTTCTCTTCTCTTCCCTTCCCTTCCCTTCTCTTCTCCTCTCTTTGTCCAACAGTTTATTGAAAACATATTATGGTTTCAAGTTCAGTGTATTTATGTGATTCTTGAGTGTGCAGGCAAGTGGGTTTCCCTGTGAATGTTTCTTGTGCCTTTTCTTGGACACTTTTTCTTCTATTTGTTTTTATCCTATCTCAAGGTGTTACTTTTTGGTTTATTAGATTTTATGATTATCCCATAGAAACCTATTTGTTTTCTAAAGAGAGACACAGAGGGTGTGGTGTGGAGTCGGATGAGAGGGGATGTGGGAAGAAGCTGGGAGGAGTAGAGGGAGTGTAAACTGTAATCAGGATATATTATGTGAAGGGGGAAAATGATTTTCAATAAAAGGAGTACAAAGAAAAGGTCTAGCAGAGTCTACAGATTAAGGGACTTCAGTGGCTTTGCTGAGCCCTATGATGGAGCCTGATCCTTAGGAACTAGAGGACGCTTTGGCAGATATGAGTGACTTCAAATGCTATGTAAATCAGGTTTGTAAAGTGGTAAAGCAATTGAGAGAGGGAGTGCAGAATCAGCTTAAGAGACTGTCAGGACCAATCAAAGGGAAAGTGGCTAGATTCTGTTGAGCCTGAATTTTTGAGCAGGAAAAGAAAATGACAAAAAGTCACACTTTTGTAGTGAGCTTCTGGAAAGTTGTAAAGCTCAAGTGCATGTTGACAGGAGGGATGGAGGAGGTGTGGGTGATTCCAACTGCAACTGCAGCTATAGAGGAAGGAGATCAACTCCTTAAGGAAGCAGCCAAGGCTGCTCACATAT
This sequence comes from Mus pahari, assembly GCF_900095145.1. Taxonomy (NCBI): domain Eukaryota; kingdom Metazoa; phylum Chordata; class Mammalia; order Rodentia; family Muridae; genus Mus; species Mus pahari. The sequence continues at coordinate 94,008,828 of NC_034590.1, read as the reverse complement.
AAGGGTCATTCGGGCCAGCTGAAACTGGACATTGAGTTGTATATATGTTAGCCCCTTAGTGGTGTAGAGAATGCATAAAGGCTTTAGAGGATGCTGAAGTTCAGTGTGCCTCATTTCATTGGGACCCCCAAAAGCAATGTGGCACAATGGGCAGCTATGGATACATAGGTACAGAATGGTATAATTGAAAAAATATTAACTTTTCTCTTGGGGATGAATACTTATTCAACCTGGAGATTATTTGGTGGACATTTCTCTTCTGCAAGAAAGTATACTGAAGTAGAAACTATTTCTATGTCCAGGGACTTCTATCAGCAGCCAGATATGACTGATCAGCAAACAGCAGCCCAGTCTCTTGGATTCTGGAAAGAACTACAGCAGTGAGGAGATGAGAGCATGGCTCTACTTCCCACAGGCTCCATGCTGGGCTGTCCTGGGAACTCACTAGAAATGGGGATATGTGCTATGGTATTGTTTGTTTGAATGAATGCCATGTGCCTGTCAAATTTCTATTAAACATTTGTGTTTATATCCATAGATTGCCACTTTTTTTCAAGCTTTGGTTGTGGAAGAAAACTTCTCACAACATGTCTTAATGATTGGCAGAGATTCATAACTAGTTAGACAGCCAAAAATAAGTGACTGTTGCCATAGACCAGAAGCTCTATTCTCACAAAATGATCATGTACATATCACTCCCTGAAAAGCTGAGGAAATGTCACTAAAGAAGAGGATGGTGGGAAGGATACAAGGAACATAGATAACCTGGGCAATGTTGAAAGAAACTGATATCCCCTGGATGTGGCCTGATTTTAGTGCAGATAACTTTTGTCATGTAGTCATGTCAACAAAATAAGAAAAATAATGCATCAATACCATAATTATGGCCATAGAGGTATCAGTGTTTATTAGTAGAATGGGTAGGTCACAGAGTCTTCACCTGGAATTTCAGTTATCCCTCCATTGTGCCTTTATCCTATATATGAACTTGGAAGGTGCTAGAACAAATACAACATAGAAAGTTATTTGAATGCAGAGGTCCATGAGACAGTTTCTATGAAGCCATCACTAACAATAGTTAGGGACTTTTGGTGATGCAGATTTCTTTTAGTCATTCATGCCCTAGTAAGCAAAATCTTATTCATGTTTCTGAAAGTGAGCCAAATAAATTCATTGGTTCAGCAAGTTGAGCTTCAATGAAATAATTTCTTTGATCTGTCATTGGTGAGCTATCTGAGGTAAACAGACAGTTGTTCACATGTCCTCAGGAAAAGTAACACAGCATTAGCTCCATCCCACTTATAGCTTCCAGCATAATCCATTTCACGCACAGTAGTAATAATATCCTATGATGCTAAATACTTGGATTGGGTGACTCATTAATGTGTATTGGGTCAAACACATTCTCCTCAGTCTAATATTTAATGGCTTGCCCTTACATCTTCAAATACTACTGTCCAGTCTGGTTCATCCTATCTAATTAGGCTAAGTTCCTTTATAACCAACTAATCTGTGTTCAATTTTGATGTCATAAACTCTGACATCCACATATTTTACATACATATCATACAAGAAATTAAAGTTCAATAAGGCTGAGTCACTTGTCCAAGATCATTAAGCCAGAATTGAAACTCCAGTTTTTTTTTTTTTTTAAACAGCATAGGATCTCCTTTGAGAAATATGAAGCTTGAAAGTATGTGAAAGATGGTCTTAGTCTGTACTCAGTTTCTCTTAACAAAGGATCATGTAGAAATGGGAAGGAAAGTGTAAGAACTCTCATACTCTTAGGTGTCTTAGATGCTGTGGGATCTAGTTTAGGTGACCTACTTCAAAGGGAGTGGGGGGTCAAAAACCGTATCAAGATGATCCAGAAAAAAGTCTTTAATTGTACTTCTACAGTTTAGAAAAAAAGTCTCCTAACTCTTTCTTTACACATGGAAACAGCAATTGGTACACTGAGGAAAAATGAGTTAATACTAAGCAAGAACCCAAGAGTTCATTTGTGTATTTGCCTCTGCCTAGGTTGAACTGTATCCCCATGGTGGATAATGAATGGTACATGGTTATAATGTTCAATTGTTCCAAGTCAAGGTAGTTAACAGTTGACGTGTCTTTCACAACTTTTTTTCCCTATTGTGGTATATTCTGATGAACATTTGTCAGATGATATAGTTACATAGTATTTGGACGATTTTAACAGAAGTCTAATTTTTTCCTCAAAATGTATCATGAAATATAAAAATGATGTTGAAATATTTTAATAGCAATAGAACTATCATTTGATAGTATTGTTAGCAGCTTATAAGGGTTGGAGAGATGGTTTTGAATTGAAAATCATTGGCTCTTCTTCCATAGGCCCAGGTTTGATTTCCAGTAACCATAGGGTAGCTCACAACTATTAGTAAATTCCAATATTAGGGGATCCAACAGACTATTTTGGCCTCTATGAGAACAAAGCATACAAGTGGTACACAGGTATGTACAGGTATGCAGGTAAAATGTACACACACCCATAAATTAGAAGCTCATTATACTGGTTTTATTGCAAATCTCTTCACCTATCACCCTTTCATTCTTCAATCTATTCATCCATCCATTTCTTGGCATAGTTATTATCTAAAGAGTGTGAAACTGAGATTTCTAGTTCCCCTGTCTCATTAGTCAGCATCAGTCATTCTGTTTAGTAAAGATTATGCAAAACTGAAAAAAGTCCAGGAAATTTAGAAGAGGTAGGGACCCAGTAGCCAGAGAAACTACTCAGGAACTGCTCTCCAGTTCCTAGAGAATGATGAGCTCTGCATAGATAGAAAGATTCAAAGACCTGTGTGGTTCTTATAGATAGGATGTATGCAGGTTGTAAAAGGGAGGCAAACTTTCCTACTTGGGAGATAATTAAACAAATTGAAACAAAATGAGATGAAATTAAAAATAAACAGTATTATACCAGAAAATTTAATTTGTGTAAATATCTTTGAAAACTTTTTCTCATTCTTTTCATGAGTCTTTTTTTTTTTTTTTTTTTTTTTTTTTTTTTTCGAGACAGGGTTTCTCTGTATAGCTCTGGCTGTCCTGGAACTCACTTGGTAGACCAGGCTGGCCTCGAACTAAGAAATCTGCCTGCCTCTGCCTCCCGAGTGCTGGGATTAAAGGCCTGCACCACCAGGCCCGGCCTTTTCATGAGTCTTTAGTGAGACAAAATTTACAAAACATACAATTAAGATTTTTAGGTACACAATTCAATAGCGTTCAGCCTGTCCACAGTTGTTTGCAACCATCTGCTCTTGTCAGCGGCAAAACAATTTTATCATCCATAAAACCCTCCCTCATTATCAATAAATTCCCCTCCCCACCCCTTCGTAACTTCTCTTCTTTCGCCCTTGGTGCATTGGCCTAAGGATTTAATATTCAGAATATACCACAAACTCAAAAAACTTAACAGCAAAAAGAAAAACTCAACATTGAGACTGGACAGGGGAACAGACATTTTTGGGAGAGGATATACAATTGGCCAACAAAAACTTAAGAAGACTTCTGTGTCATTAGTCTTAAGGAAATGCACATTAAAAACTGTGATGACATTCCACTTCACACCTGCTGCTTGCTGCCATACCTCTCACCATGATAAACTCTTATCCCACTAGAACTGTAAAAGGTGCTTTTGCTCATAATATTTTATCACATTTTGGGGGAGAAGATATACAACTGGCCAACAAGAACTTGCAAAAGTATTCTTTGTCATTAGTCATTAAAGAAATGCACATTAAAAGCTGTGATGACATTCCACTTCATAACCACACTGATGGCTTTTAGTATCAAACAGAAAATAACAAGTGCTTATGAGGGTACAGTGACACAGAAACTTTTTTCTATTTTTTTTAATGAGATAATTTATTTTCATTTAAAATGTTATCCCCTTTCCTGGTTTTTCTGCCTGAAAACTCCGTATCCCATACCCCCTCCCCCTGCTTGCCAACTCACCCACTCCAGCTTCCCTATCCTGGCATTCCGCTACACTGGGGCATTGAACCCTCTCAGGACCAAGGGCCTCTCCTCCCATTGATGTCCAATAAGGCCATCCTCTGTTACATATGCAGCTGGAGCCATGGGTCCCTCCATGTATGCTCTTACACAGAAACTTTGGGGCAACTAGAAATGTGAAATAGTGCGGACACTTCAGTAATAGTACATGTGGTTTCTATGTAATCTCATGCATCCAATACCAAGTATACATCCAAGATGGAAAATATAAGTTAGTCTAGAAACTTGAACACAGACACTTAGAGTGGTACACTTCATAGTAGGCAAGATGTAGAAGGGACCTGTAGTGGTTTAAGTGAGAAATATCTCCCATAGGCTCAGGTATTTGAAGTGGTAGTCCAAGGGGACCACTTGGTGGCTTCATTTGGGGAAATGGTGAAGCCTTTCAGAGGAAGTACAACATTGGGGCTTATAAACTATGAGAGTTTATAGACGGCCCCATTCCCAGTTTGCTCTCTCCTCTTTGTGTTTTTGATTGAAGATATGTTATCTCAGCACCGTGCTCCTGCTGCCTTGCCTGCTGCTCGCTGCCATGCCTTGTACCATGATAGGCTTTTGTTCCTCTGGAACCATAAGCAAGATCAGTTGTTCATTGTATAAGTTGCTTTTGCTCATAGTATTTTATCACTGCAAGGAAATGCATAAATATCCTAAATGTCCATGTTTTCTTGGCTCCTTCTGTAATTGATATTTTAGTTCAAAGTAAGTTGTTCTAACATAACTTTTAATTTTACATTATTTTGAAATAAAGTACACATTTCCTTAGAAACTACAAGAAGATATACAAAATCAAATAAACTGAGCCTCTCGGGAGCTCACAGAAACCTAACTACCAACCAAAGAACAATTAAGGGCTGGATCGAGAACCCCTGCCCCCCCCCCATGCTTGTACCAGATGTGCAGCTTGGTCTTCATGTAGTCCCCCTAACAATTGGAGTGGGAGTTGTCTCTGACTCTGTTGCCTGCCATTGGATTACCTTCTCCTACTTGGATTGCCTGGTTGGGCCTCAATGGAAGAAGACATGCTTAGTCCTGGGACTAGATGTCTCAGGGTAGGGTAGTACCCAAGGAGGATTTCCACTTCTCTGAGGAGAAGGACATGGGCCAGTTGGGGAAAGGATTTGTAAGGGCATGACTGGGAGGAGAAGAGGGAGGGAGGGTTTTGATTGAGATGTAATGTGAACTAAAAAATTAAATTATGGAAAGAGATGAAATGAGTAAGTCATTGGTTCTTAACCATGGCTCAAACCAGTGAAAACACTGTACCTGGCTTCTTCTTAAGCGCATTCTTTACCGTGCCTTATTCAATATGTTCCATCTACACTAGGTTCCCAGATCAATACAAGCTCAGGTCAATTCAGCGTCCTTTGCACCTGTCAGGATAGATGTCTTGCTATTCCTAGGGGTTCTGCTCTTTAGCTCTTGACTTCAGTCTTAGTTCACTCATGAAATCAGGGAATTACTCTTTGCCTTTCCCATGCCCTGGGATTTCCATTGCACCTCATTCTTGTTCATGCCATTACCTTCATTTTCCTACACAAAACTTAACACTCTTTTCAAATCACCTGATCATCTTTTTGTTTTGTTTTTATTGATTCGCTGTCTCTGTGCATTGAAATGTGTGCTCCATGGGGGAAATGGACTCTTGTCACAGGTTATCTAGTGTCAGCCCAGAATACAAGTGATTAGCCTCTGTTGAACTAGAAAATTATCTTCCTCTCTTCTGTGTCTATCCAGAGCTTGAGAGATATTTTGTTAGCATAATGAAACACTGAGGCAAAATAATTTTCTAAAGAAACGAATTTTCTTTAACTCCTAGTTTCGATTGCTCAAAGTCAAACATAGTTGTACCTCATGGTGGGTGGTGATGGGAAAAGCAACTATGGTGGTTTGAATTTGCTTGGCCCAGGAAGTGTCAACATTAGGAGATGTGGCCTCGTTGAAGGAAGTGTGTCACTGTGGGGGCGGGCTTTAAGAGCTTCCTTCTAGCTGTCTGAGGATACCAGTCTTCTGTTTGCCTTGCCTTGGGAACAAGATGTAGAACTCTCGGCTTCTCCTACATCATGGCTGCCTGGACACCTCCATGCTTCCTGCCTTGGTGATAACAGACTGAATCTCTGAACCTGTAAGCCTGCCCCAATTAAATGTTGTCCTTATAAGAGTTGCCTTGGTCAGAGTGTCTGTTCACAGCAGTAAAACCCTAAGACAGCAACTATGAAAAGGAGAGATGCCAGAGACAAAGGTATGATCCAAATAGCCTAAGGAATTTCTGCGTAGCCTCAGTTCCCAACACTGTCACACCAAAGGCCAAGTTTTCCACACATGACCCTTAGATGGCACAACTGTATTTTAAGTATAGCAATTCTCAAAGAAGGTGGCACTTTATTATTTATTTAAACAATCTGGAAAACAAGAAACCTAATTAAAATGGGCTGTAGATCTGAACAATGAGTTCTTAAAAGAAGAAATATAAATGGTTATTAACATTTCTCAAAGTGTTCAAACATCATTAACTATCTGGGAGACACGAATTAAAATGACTTTGGGATTCCATCTGACCCCGTTAAGACTACAAGCTATCATCCAGAAATGAAATGGTAGCAAATGTTGGTGAGAGTGTGTGTGTGTGGGGGGGGGGGAGGAATCAACACTTGTTCATTATTGGCAGGAGGGATAAGACCGTATTGTTGAAGACAATACACACCTTGCTGAAAAGCTATATAGAAACCAAGCTAGAACTCAAATAGAAGCTTCCTCCCTGCTGGCTAGATTTCATAATGCTGGCATATAATATGCAGGCTGCTGGTGGGGGGTGGAGGGGTATCAGTATTACCTACTTTCACACAGCATGAACTAAAATGCCAACCTGGCAAGCAAGGTGTGCCCACTACTGCAATAATGAGACAAAGGTGAAGGTGGCAACCAACTGTTCTGTGATCAAGACCACCTGTTCCACGGGAGGTATTTCTAGCATGGTATGCTGTGCTTCAGGTCCAGTTAAAAATCCATGGTTGGAGAGGGACTAGATCCTGGGAGGGGGCACTTACTACTTTTCTCTAACTTAACTGACATGCTATCAAGATGCATTTTAAGCATGTATGCTTATACCCATGGAAAAACACTAACTTCAGCCTTAATGGAACAATGTGTGGAGCCACATGGTTGATGTCTTCATAGGTCAAAATGAGGAAAGGTGGGCTAGACACTCTTAGAATCAGAAAACTTTCTAAGGTAAGGTGGGTTTGGTGCCATTAGAACCAGTGGTATTTCTAATATAAGGGCAACATATCTGTATTTACATTTCAGTCATATCCTATCCAGTATGAAATGGATGTAAGGCATCAGAGAGAAATATTTAAAGAAGTTAAAAGTTCAGGGAGTGATAATACCACAACAGTAATAAAATATTCATACCATAAATTCCAATGTGGTTCTGGATTTATGTGGTCCAGGGAAGGAATTTAGAATAATTAGCAAGACTCAATAACGAGTTAGACAAATGAAGAAGCAGGATAGAAGAAAATAAAGTCGTTCAGTGTCTAAGCTTCAGACTTCATGCACAGCATGGAATAGTACATTCCAGTCTGGTCACCTCCATCTGGGAAAGGCAGAGCCAAGTTGTCCCAGGTCCATAGGAATCTGCTGGGTCTGTTATTTCAACTCAGAGGTGCCATCCACCTACTTGTTCAAAGAACATCCTCTTCCTTTGCCTCCTACAACCCATTAGCCACAATACTCTGCCAATTCTACCTCTTCTTGAGCTTCCTGAATCACCCCATACCTCTCAGTTTCTAACTGCTACAGTGGGCCACAATCCTCAAACACCCAGACAGAACAATCTCTCCACATTCTCCCTTGGCACACTACAGATTTATGAGTTTGCCATGTTTCCAGCTTCTCTTTTCTTAACTCTCTACTAGGATTTCCACAATACTTGGATTTAATTCTGCTTACCTCTCCAGATAACCTTCATTTGTAGTATTCTATTTTGATATATCCACATAATTTCAACTATAGGAAGTTGTAAAACCAATATATAGACATTTCCTCCTTATTTAGCACTATTGATTGATTTTACCCATTTGAATCATATTTTTTGAATGACTGTTGAAGGAATGAATACACAGATGTTTAGCCCCTAAGACATATGTGTGTTTTCAGTGTAGATTACTAAGAACAACATTGCTCTCTTACATAGCCATTACTAGTAGGGAATTTTGAAAGACTATATTTAAACATTTCCAACCAGTCTATTAACTTCATTCTATGAATTTCTCTTTAAGCTACTTTGATTTCCCAGCCATGGATGTGACATGAGCTCTTGCACAGAATTCAAGTGCCATGTCTTTTCATAGTCTCCTCCAATCAAGTACTGCTGTATGCCTTTCTTTGTCCTTTTTGACTTTGACATACCCAAATATAGGTCAGTTATTTTGCAGAATGCCCCTTAATTTGTATTCTTAATATTCTCTTATGATCAGATTTTGGCAAATAATTCTGGGAGGAACTCCACAAAGGTACCTTTAGGTTCTCAGTGCTCTATGTTATCAAGAGGTCCATGATGTTGCCTTTCCTAGGCTTTGGGATGTTCATCTTGATGAGCTGGTTAAAACGGTAACAGCAATGGCCTGTGCTGTAAGATCAAGAATCAACAAACGGGACCTCATAAAATTGCAAAACTTCTGTAGGGCAAAAGATACTGTCAATAAGACATAAAGGCCACCAACAGATTGGGAAAGAATTTTTACCAATCCTAAATCTGATAGGGGAATAATATCCATTATATACAAAGAGCTAAAGAACCTGAACTCCAGAAATTCAAATAACCCCATTAAAATTGGGGTACAGCTGGGCATGGTGGCGTAAGCCTTTAATACCAGCACTTGGGAAGCAGAGGCAGGCGGATCTACAAAGTGAGTTCCAGGACAGTCAAGGCTACACAGAGAAACTCTGTCTCAGAAAAAAAGGCGGGGAGGAGGGGGTAAACAAAGAATTCTCAACTGAGGAATACCGAAGGGATAAGAAGCACTTGAAAAAAAATGTTCAATATCCTTAATCATCAGGGAAACGCAAATCAAAACAACCCTGAGATTTCACCTCACACCAGTCAGAATGGCTAGGATCAAAAATTCAGGGTATAGCAGATGCTGGAGAGGATGTGGAGAAAGAGAAACACTCCTCCATTGCTGGTGAGATTGCAAGCTGGTACAATCACTCTGGAAATCAGTCTGGCAGTTCCTCAGAAAATTGGATACCAGAGGATCCAGCAATACCTCTCCTGGGCATATATCCAGAAGATGTTCCAACTGGTAATAAGGACGCATGCTCCACTATGTTCATAGCTGCCCTATTTATAATAGCCAAAAGCTTGAAAGAACCCAGATGTCCCTCAATAGAGGAATGGATACAGAAAATGTGGTACATTTACACAATGGAGTACTACTCAGCTATTAAAAACAATGAATTTATAAAATTCTAAGGCAAATGGATGTATCTGGAGGATATCATCCTGAGTGAGGTAACCCAATCACAAAAGAACTCACTTGATATGCACTCACTGATAAGTGGATATTAGCCCAGAAACCTAGAATACCCAAGATACAATCTCCAAAACACAGGAAAATCAATAAGAAGGAAGACCAACACACGAATACTTCATTCCTCACCATAATAGGGAATAAAATACCCATGAAAGAAGTTGTAGAGACAAAGTTTGGAGCTAAGATGAAAGAGACTGCCCCACCCGTGGGTCCATCCCATAACCAGCCACCAAATGCAGACACTATTGCATATGCCAGCAAGATCTTGCTGAAAGGACACTGATATAGCTATCTCTTGTGAGGCTATGCCAGTGCCTGGCAAATACAGAAGTGAATGCCCACAGTCATCTATAGGATAGAACAGAGAGACCCCAATGGAGGAGCTAGAGAAATTACCCAAGGAACTGCAGGGGTCTGCAACACTATAGATAGAACAACAATAGGTGCTTATCAGTACCCCCAGACTCGTGTCTCTAACTGCATATACAGCAGAAGATGGCCTAGTCAGCCATCATTGGGAAGAGAGGCCCCTTGGTCTTGAAAAGTTTATATGGCCCATACAGGGGAATATCAGGGCCAAGAAGTGGGAGTGAGTGGGCAGNGGAGCAGGGCAAGGGGAGGGTATAGGGGACATTCGGGATACCATTTGAAATGTAAATAAAGAAAATATCTAATAAAAAAAGAAATTCTGGCTTTCTATTTTTTAAGTATTGATGGGGAGATAAGAAAAGCATATGTTTTGAATACCCACCACTAACCTTCTTGAAGATGTTCTTACTCCAGGATTTCTTTCATAACTGGAGTCCCTTTTAATGGAGAGCTAGTCTGTATGTCTGTCAACTCAAAACAGAATGCATCCATTGATTTTTATTTCATTTGATGGACTAGAATGATTTTCTGTATCAATAAATAATATTTATTCTCATGGTGAAATTCCTTTGTTTCAGGTAGATGTTGAACCTTAGAACTGGTTCCTGTGTCTTTTCACAGTGTCCTTCACCAAGTTGAGTAAACGTCCTTGTAAAAGATAAGAGAGTTCAGTCTAGACAGCCATACATCTTTCTAAAACCAAGTTCTTATTCAGTCTCACTGAGTATTCCTTCATTCTCTGAGAAGCAGGGATACTGATTCATGATTCAGGACTTCGGAACATGTTTGTCTGGCTACCTGTTTGGCTGTTGTTGTTGTTGTTGTTGCGGCTGCTGTTGTTGTTTTTCTGATTGGTTCTCTACCCTGTTAAAACTTCCAGTGCATAGTAAGAGTACATGAAATTCTGTTGACTAGAGTAATTACAGGAAGTAGATTTCTCTGTGCCTTTAGGGAATAAGAACAGGGGCCAGGGGCCCAGGAGTTGCAACTAAAAGGAAGCCGGAGGTTTCCGACCCGTGCAGCAAACACTTCGGGCCTACTTGGCCTTTTATCAGAGATGGTGTAGAGACAGCTTGCCCCAAGAGAAAGAGAGAGTGGGCTGGAGAGCTTTTGAAGTTTCTTCTTATTCTGAGAACCCACAGTTCTACTATTCTGCAACTGTGTCAGGGGAGAGACCTTGCTAGTGTATCTGGGGCCAGGCTGGTGTGTTTGAAATCTTCTCTTCCAGGGTGCCCACTCATTCCCTAGCATCACATGGCTTCAAACAGGGCTTTGCCCATCACAGAGTCTTCAGCGAGAGGGTGTTGATACATTCAGAAAGAACTCAGTTGCACCAAGTATTCTTTGCAACTCCAGAAGCACAGGAGGTCCATGGCTTCTAACATTGATGGCCCAGTCATTCACAGGAATCAGGGTGGCACGGAGGAAAGGTGGCTAAAAGAGCTGTCTCTTCGGCCCAGACCATTCCTGCTGACCTCTTTTTCACAAAATCTTCCCCTCCTGACCTTCCCGTAGGTTCCAGGTGGGTACAGCTACCACATACTCATAATTTCAACAGGGATTTTCCCTTTGATCTCACATCTGCTAGATAAACCACAGGGCTGGGGAAAGATGAGCATTTTAACCTCACTGCTCAATAGGTGTGGGGAATTGATAGAACTCCAACTCAGCCAACCAAGGCTTCCTCATCTAGAAGGCGATGACATAAAGCATGTGTGCAGGGGTAAGCTAAGGATGAGATGAAATCCTGGAGATAAAATAGTTGTCAGAGGGCAGGGTCTGTACACCTCAAGTGCCAAATGTGTAAACATTAGTTGTTGCATAAATGACACATAAACAACAAGTAATGTTTGCATTATGCCCCATATTGATTACAGTACGTAACTATCATTGTTATTCTACAACATTGGTTAGACTGCAGCACCCTGTGCCCTGCAGCACCTAAGCTCCCAGCATTCTGACACATCCTTAGCAAGTGCTCTGATGCATTGGTTAGAATGTAATCTAATGTGCAACAACCTATACCACAGAAATGTTTCCATTGTAGCAGTATGATGCTTTTAATTAAACTTTCAGGCTGAAGGCTGACAAATTATTCTTTTCATGTAGCCTTTCCATTTACAAATTTGCATCTGAAAGGAGTTAATTGAAAAATACCTTTTTTTTTCTATCTAGTTTCTAAAATATGAAAGTAGCTTAAAAGGCTGATTTTTATTATTTATTTTAATACTGCTCTTTTGATTTGAAAAGTACTTCTCAGCTTGTGTTTGCTCATGAGACTATGTCAGTGACGGGCTACTTTCCTGAAGAAGCGATGGTTTACATGACTGGTCTAAAGTCCAAGCAGGCTCTGACCTATTCTGTCTGTTCACAGTGCCCCGTACAGTTCTCTGGACTAGTTTTGAGTGTGGGTTAGGTTCTGTTTGCTGGCACAGGTACTATACGTGTTTTAGGTTTGATACACACTTCTCCTCCGTACTATTCCAGGAAACATGTGCTTCACCTCTGCTGCCCACACCCATCACTCCATTCATCTCTGCCCTCTTAAAAGAAAAACAAACAAACAAACAAACAAACCACATTCCAAGCTCAAACTCCTAGCAAGATCTTGTCTGACTAGCAAAAGAGCTTAGGTGTTCCATTTGGATGTGTTGCAGTGATTAGGTGAATAGCCAAAAATAGCGGCAGACCTGTACCAAGAGACAGGGAAAAGACAGGTTTTTACTGTGGGTGGGACAGGCATGCTAACTCAGCACATATCACAGCAGAAAGCCTGTGCCCCACATAAAGCAGACACATTTTTAAAAATTGAGTATTATTATTAAATACAAAGTAATTCTCAAGAAAACTAAAGAAATAAAATTAAATTAAATTAAAATTGGAGGCAAAACTTGGGGAAATCTGTGTTGCTTTATAGACCATCCCTATCCCATTTTTACAAATTGTATTTTTTTTCTCATTAATTTATTTGTATCCCCATCACAGTCCCCATCCCTCCTCTTCTCCCAGACCCACCTTCACAAGCCCCTCCACCATCACCCCTTCCCCTTTTCCTCAGAGAAGGGGGACACTCTCCCACCCCCATAGGTAGCTATCTACCCTGGCATATCAAGTCACCGCAGGACTTAGCACATCCTCTCCCACTGAGGCTATACAGGGCAGCCCAGCTAAGGAAAAGTGATCTGAAGGCAGGCAGCAGAGTCAGGGACAGCCCCCACTCCACTGTTAGGGGACCCACAAGAAGACCAAGCTGTACATCTGCTACAAATAGGCAGAGGGCCTAGGTCTAGCCCATGAATGCTCTTTGATTAGTGGTTCAGTCTCTGGGAGCCACCATGTGCCCAGGTTATTTGACTCTATAGGTCTTGTGGTGTTCTTGACTGAGAAGACACCCTCAGTCCTTCTCCTCATTCTTCCACAATACTCCCTGAGTACTGCCTAATGTTTGACTGTGGGCTTCTACATCTGTTTCCATCAGCTTCTGGATGAAGCCTCACAGAAGAGAGTTATGCTAGGCTCTTGTCTGCAACCATTGAACAATATCATTAATGTCAGAGGTTGGCTTTTGCTAATGGGATGGTCTCAGGTTGGGCAAGTCATTGGTTGACTATTCCCTCAATCTCTGCCCCATCTTTATCCCTGAATATCTTGTAGGCAGGACAAATTTTGGGTCAGTTTTGTGGATGGGATGATGTCCCCCTCCCTACACTGGAAGTGCTGCCTGGCTATAGGAGGTGGCTACTTCAGTCTCTATATTCCCAGCTGCTAGGAGTCTTAGCTAGGGTCTCCCTACAGTCTCCCAGTAGCCTTCACATATCAGGTCCCTGGTTAGTCCCAGAGATGCCCCCTACACCAATTTGCAATGTCCCTTAACTGAAGAACGAATAAAGAAAAGGTGGTGTATTTACGTAACGGAATACTACTCAACTATTTAAAAGATGACATGAAATTTGCAGGCAAGTGGATGAAACTAGAAAATATCATCCTGAATGAGATAACCCAGACCCATAAAGATAAACATGGTATGCTCTCACTTATAAGTGGATATTAGCTATGAAGTACAGAATAACCATGACAAACACAGACTCAAAGAGGCTAAGTAATAAGGAGAGCCAAAACAGGAATGATTGACTCTCAGAAGGGGAAATAAAACAGACATTGGAGGTGGAGGGAGGGAGGGAAGTGAGACAGAGAGGAGGTGGGGAGGGGAACAGGAATGGGGATCAAGTGTGTGTGGCTGGCGGGGGGAGTGCAGGGAGAGAGAACAGGCTATCCCATCTTATCTACAATCTACATCTATCTTGATAAGATAACTAAGTCAATTGCATTTTTCATGCTCTAAGCAGTCAGGCTTGGGTGACACTGCCTCCCTCTGTATACAACATTGTTAGACTGTAATTATGGCTTTGTATGTTTATTTCTTTCATTAAATCATGAATGCCTCCTGGGCAGAATATATTGCTTGGTTTCCTCCATATTCCCTGTGAATCTGAGAAGTAATATATAAACAGAACAGATAATTGATTAAATTCCAGGTTCTTGAGATTACAGTGAGGAAGATAAACTGGGGATAGTAGGGCAAGGGTTGGGAGGCATGGATAAGCTTTAAATGGGGAGGTAGAGAGAGGGTAGTGCAGTCACTGGGAAAGGAGACATAACACTAGTGACATTTGAAAAACCCTTGTGTGTGTGTGCGCACACGTGCATCCACATGTGCATATATATATATATATATATATATATATATATATATATAATATTATAAGCTTATTTTTAAAAATTATGATGCACATACACACCTGCATTCACCTGTGTGCATGCATGCATGCATGCATGTTTTGAGTGGAGTTGCACCATATGTGGTAATAATGCTCCTTCCAAGAACCCTAGATTATCTATCTAATACAAACCCCAGAATCAGGCACAGGAAGCCTCTCTTTGAGATGGTTGGTCAGGGGAATCCATAGAACTTCCATAAGCATTACAGGCTGATGCCATTGCCCTTGGTTGCTTCCCAGAGCTTGAAGGTGAGAAGACCCTTTTGCTAAAAATGCCACACACTCTGGACACAGGACTTGGAGAACTCAAGCTGGAACTGACCTGGAAGTCTCCTTCCTGAGGACTAGCATTCAGTATCCAAAGGTGCTATGCAGGGTTGCCAACAGAGAAAAACAACCAAGATTCCTACTGAGCTTTAAAGTGTATAAACTATAATAATAATCACCCTGACAGAGTAGCCCTGACAGTGCAAATTTTATCTTAGGATTAACCCAAAGCTGTCTAGTCAGACTTAGACCACTCAATAGGAGGAAATTCATGTCTAGTACTGTGAAGGTTATCAACTACCTGTTGCTGAGAAGGTCAGAGACATTGGAGGAAACTGAATTAGTGTACTTCCTAAGCCAATGTAATTGCCTTCTGTACCGCCAATGCTAATACTTGAACCCGCAGAGAAGAGTAGCCCTCACCCTTCATCAAGGAAGCTTCTTGCCAGAGATGGAGACTACTGCAGAGACTCACAACTGGTTAAAAGGCAGAGAATAAGGAGCTATGGGATGCCTGACCTCAACTGATACATCTGCAAGATCTGCAATGATACATCTACGTCTATGAACAAGGAGAAACCATGGAACAGGGCATGAAAAATAGAACCATAGGACAAGGGCACCTTCTGAAAGATAAGGTCTTCTAGGCACGACAGGGGAGCTGCATCTGTGAAATTCTAACAATATTGTTACCTAAACAATCCTACATAATGACACCATCATTCACCTTACCAACATATAGTGAAGAAATTTCTCAAGATCCCACCCCCTTGTGAAGTGATATAGGCAGTGAGTGCTAAGAAAGGTGAGAACAGTCTTCTCCAAGAATGAGCTCACTGGTAGGTTATCCAATGCTAATGGTCAGCTGCAAACACGTACACAGCAGCAACATTAAGTGGATTTGGTATGTTACACACACTCACACCTGCATGCACACACACCCACACACACTCATGTTCATGCACACACACACATATGCAACACACACACACACACGTATATACACATGCACACGCACACACACACACACACACACACACACACACACACAATGAAAAAGAGGCCATGAATTTGAAAGAAAGTAAGAGGAGCATGTGAGCAGTTGGTGGTGGAAGGGTGTGGAAATATAAATGCAATAGACTTCTATGAAGTTTTCCATTTTTTAAAAAAATAATTAAAATATATAAATAAGTAATCAATGATAGTAGATTAGCAACATACCAACACAAATGTTCTGAAGCACAGATGCATGGTTCTAGAAAAGAACAGGTGAACAAGTGGAGAGAAAGCAAGCAAAAAGGCAAGAGGGAATGGCTGAGTTCAGAGGGTCTTCCTCATGGAAACGATGCTCCTGCATAACAAGTGTCAATCAATCCAAATGAAGAGAATGAAATGGAGGCCTAGGTATTCTTTAAAGCCCAGTGCTATGCTTGTGATACATTGTAAGATCTTGGAACAGGCAGGAAAATTTTGTTCAGAAAAAAAGTAGGAGTTAATGCCTCCTAATAAAACTATTTCACATATCAAAAATGTTCAAAGATGAAAGGGGCTACCATAGAAAATTGCATGAACTATATCAGGAAATTTTTCAAAAAGAGGGGGAAGGATAAAGGTATGCACATGGGGACTGTTCTGTTATGTACCTTATTTAAAAACAAAACTTCTTCCACTCCTATTGGTATCCCCTTCATCTCCTTCATTTAACTATATCTGAAAGGTTTCAGAACAGCAAAGGACACCATCATTCAAGTCAAGACATAGCTATAGTGCTCCACCTAAGACTCCAATCATAATGTTGAACAGGAGTGAAGAGAATGGACATCCTTGCTTGCTCCTGATTTGAATGGGAATGCTTTGATATTCTCTCTGTTTGGCACAGTGTTGGTGTGTGCTTAGTGTACATTGTCTTTATTGTGTTAAAATGTGCTCCCTCTGGCCCTATGCTCTCCAAGATGCTAAATTTTGTCAGAGACCTTTCCTGCATCTAATGAGATGATTATGTGGTTCCTGTACTTGATTATTTATATGGTAGATTTTATTTATTGATTTATATTATCCCTACATCTCTGGGATGAATAGGACACAATAAAACAATAATGGTGGATGAAGATTTTGACGTGCTCTTGAATTTATTTTGTAATTATTTTATTGAGAGTTTATGCATTTACTTTCATTGGGCACTTGACCTAATTCTCTTCTTTGTTGTTGAGTGTTTATCTTGTTTTAGTGTTGGAATAATACTGACCTTAAAAGTGAATTTAGAATGTTTGAAAAATTTGAGGACTATTGATATTAGTTCTTTTTGAAGGTCTGATAGAATTCTGTACTAAACTAGTACGATACAATATCTTAATAATTGGAAGAATTTTAATTACTGCTTCCACCAAATAGGTTATTATGTGGCTATTTAAATTATTCATTTTATCTTGATTTAAATTTCATAGGTCATATACTTACAAAATTTCATCTAACTTAAGATTTTTCTAGTTTTGTGAAATACAGATTTTTTTTTAAAGTATGTCCTATGGTCCTCTGCATTTTCTCAATGACTGTTGGGATGGTTCTGTTTTAATCTTCAATTTCATTAATTTGGGGTTTTTCTCTCTTATTTTTGGTTAATTTGGTTCAAGGTGTGTTAGTCCTATTAATCTTTTGTAAGAAAATTTGATATCTTCCTTGTGGGTTTGTTGTTTTTGTCTCACACCGATTTTATCCATGATTTTGATTATTTCTTCTTATTTATAGTTTTTTGGGTGTTTTTGTTCATTCCAAGGTCTCCAAGTACATCACTAAGTTATTCATTACTGTTGTTGTAGGCACTTAGTACTGTGAACATCCCTTCATGTGTCCCATAGATTTTGGTGTGTTGTTTTTCCATTGTCTTTCGATTCTAAGAACTTTTAAATGTCCTTCATGATTTCTTCTTAACTGAACTATTATCCAATAGTGTGTTTTTTACCTCTCAATTATATATGTTTTATAATTTTGATTGTTTTATTTTCATGCATTTTTCCATTGTGATCATATAGAATGCAGGATGTTATTTCAAATTTTCTTGATTTGTGAGATTTGCTTTGTGTCCTAATAATATGTCGTCAATTTTGGAGAATGTTTCATGGGCTGCTGAGAAAAATGCATATTCCTTAGTATTTGGGCAGAATGTTCTGTAAATATTTATTAGGGTCATTTTACTTATGATGCCATTTAATTCCAATGTTTCTTCATTTAGATTTGTTCACATGACCTATTATTGATGAGATTGGGGACTGAAGTTTCATTGTATTAGAATTAATATATGACTTTTGGTCTAATAATATTTCTTTTATAAAATGAGGTGTCCCTGTATTTGGTGTGTATATAGTTTAGGATTATAATATTGTTTGTTGTGGTTTTGATTTAATACATATGAAGTGACAGTCTTTATTTCTCCTGAGTAATTTCAGTTTTAATCCCATTTTGTTGGATACTATAATTTTTGTGCTGCTTATTTCTTGGTAACCATTTGTTTAGAATAGCTTTTCCCATTCTTTTATCCTAAGGTGACTCTGCTGTTGATGGAGAGATGTGTTTCTTGGATACAGAAAAAAAAATAGATCCTTTTTAAAAATCCAATCTGCAAGTCTGTGGTTTTTTAATAGGGGAATTGAGCTGTTAACATCAAAGATGTGCACTAATTTCTGTCACTTTAGAATGTTGTGATATTTTCCTAAAACTCTTTCAATTTACTATTTCAGCATTGCTTGATTCCCTGTGCCCTCTTGAGTATGTTTATTGATCTCCTTGGATTGAAGTATTTCTTCCAGTATGGACATGGAAATAAACAGAGTTCTCAAGAGAAGAAATACAAATGAATGAAAAATATTTTTAAAAATTGTTCAATATATACAACCATCAAGAAAATTCAAGTTAAAATTCCTTTGAGGTTTCACCTTATTCTAGTGAGAATGACTAAAAAAAAAGACAACAAAGGTTAACATAGTTGCAAGGAAGGTGGAACGCTCAATGTTTATGGGAGTGAAAACTGATGCAGTTACTATGTAATTAGTGTGAAGTTTCCTCAAAAAAAAAATCTAGAAAATGATTTACCTTTTCATCTAGCTATATTATTCTTGAGTGTCTTTATAAAGAATTCTGTATACTACTACAGAGTTATTTGATATGTTCATTGCTGCTTGAAATAGTCATTTTGAGTAAGGTAACCTTAGAAAGTAAATATCATATGTTTCATATGGAAATCTTTAGATAGTGTCTTTAAAAAGGAATTACCACAGAAGTCAGGAAAACAGTAAGGAGCAATGGAGAGGGATTGGAGATGGAAGATAGATTAAGATACAGGAGATAGTATACTAGTGATATGAAAGGAGGATGAGGAATAATGGAACAAAAAAATTAAGTGGAGTAAGATTTGAGAAGGCAGGATGTGAGAGGGGTAGAGGGAGACACTAAAGAATTGGAAAATGATAATAGAAACATCCTATTCTAGAAGGTTACTAAAGTAGATACACACCTAAACACATATAGGCATAGTAGTAAATAGTTAGTCCACTCTAAACTACTGGCAGGTATGTAAGAGGCTCTGCACCTGACCAAGAGCCCTTGATTTGCAAATGAAAAGACACACACAACTTTTATATTTTAATAAGCCTAATTTGACCAATGCCTGGTCAATTTCAAACCTCTCTGCTGGTAGCACACACTCCCCCTGCCCCGTAGTCCTGAGTTAACAGTTTCTAAATCTATATTTTAACTTTGCTGCCCTGTTTCCTTCTGTGCAACTCTCCCATGGAAGGCTTTTCCTTTGTACCTACATTTTGGCCCTCTTATCCTCCTGCTCCTTAATGCCATGGTCCATCCTATGCCCCTCTCATGGCAGCATCCCTTCTTTCCTCCTCTGTGTTTCTTGCCCAGGAATCCTAAAAGTCTTGCCTTTGTTCCTCTCCCAACCACTGGCTGTTGAATCTTTAATGATCAATCAAAAACCAATTGTGGACAGGGACTCTCAGCTTCTGGACACATAGATTCCCATGTGATTTCAGGAGCCAAATTCAGACAAAGCGTTAGAACTAAGCCCCAACATATATACATGTGTGCATGCATGTACATACATACATACATACATACATACATACATACATACATACATACATACATACACACACATGCATGCACACACACACACACACACACACACACACACTTGCCAAATGACAATAAGGTTAGCATATTTAAGAGAGAACGAGATGAGAAATAAAATAGAGCTTAAAGAGTTACTCTATATAAGGGATCAATGCATGTCCTAAACATCATAAGTTATCAAAAATATTCCAGTGCTAAAAATGGGATATAGCTTTTGAAGGTGTAGATTAATAGTTTTCCATTGATCCCCAAACATTATAGCTATGGCCATGTGTCTTGGTTACTTTTCTATTGCTGTGATAAGATTCCATGAGCAAAGCAACATATAGAATAAAGAATTTATTTGGTGTTTGAAGTTACAAGGCATTAAAGTCTATGGCCATCTTGGTAGGAAGAACGACAGCAGACAGACAAGTGTGGCATTAGAGAAGTAGCTGTGAGCTTATACCTTGATCCAAAATCACAATGGAGAGAGAGCTAACTGGAATTGATATGAGCTCTTGAAACCTCAAAGCCTGCCCTTTAGTGATTCCCCTCCTCCATCAAGACCCCACCTCCTAATCCTTCCAAAAAAGTTTCACTAAATGTGGATATAATATTTAAACACATGAGCCTAGGGGACATTTTTATTTGAACTACTGCATCATTGATCTTGATTAACTTTTAGAATTCAGTAATACGGCCTTATTGCTTATAAAACCTTGAAGTTGAATTATAAAATTTGGTGAAAGCAAGCTGGTATTGCTCTGATATTCTCATTCCAATTGGCTAATACATAGAACTAAAATGTGTGACAAACACTAGCAGGGGAGAAAGAGCAATACTCACTCTAAAGCATCTATGAACCCTGGAAGCTACAATAACATCTGATGAGATGTACCACTGATGGAATAGTGGCATGAAAGTTATGGAAATATACGACCACTTTCTCATTGTGTTTAAGTCATTCTATATGTATGCCTTACACAATTAATATAACCAAGAACCTAGAGCTAAGTAAGTCAGAGGTCTTAAGGGAGAAGATACTGCCATTAGTCTGCTAAATGGGTCTAATATTAAACTGACTAATTAGTTGTTGTTATGACCATAGTTTGATGCATATCTCAAAACTTCATTAGAGACATTTTGGTTTTCAGTATGTGACTATTAAGACAGAGACCCACAACTGTTCAAGGTGCCAAGAATAAAATATTTGGTGATAATCAGCTCTATATGGGTCATCCATATCATATCTTCTTCTCTAAAAGCTCAGGAATCATTTCACAAGAGGGGATGGAAACTTTTAAGAGCGAATGCTGGTAGATGACTACATTTTCTAGACACAATGGGACAGTTCCACATATGAATCAATAGCTGCTATGACTATATACATGAGACCTGCACAGAATCAAGGCCCACAGAGTCCCAGAATTGAAAGGGAGATTATCAGAAAGTTTCAACCATAGCTGAGGAACTATTGGCAATTAATGGATATTGGAGGAGGGAGTCAGTTTTCTTCAGGTATGCTGCCCCTTCTTTTGTAGTACACCTGACACCACTGTACTTAGTGGCAACACTATGTAGATGTGTAGGCTTAATTATATGTAAACAACCATTGGAATTGGAAGCAAATAGTGGTGGTAGTAAGGGGAGAATTTGAGGTGAGAGAAAGGCAGGTGGACTTGATCAAAACCTGTGTGGAATTCTTAATCACTGAAAAATTGGGATATGAAAATAAATCACAATGAAATTAAAGAACACCAAAATATATCTAAAGGGTATATAGTTCATTACTAAGTAGGCCTTATTTCACAGGGCTGGTTTTACAATTCAAATCTATTAATATGATGTATCATATTAGTAGATTAGAAAAGAAAATCTGAATAAATGAGATGATATACTATGTGATTAGATGCTAAGTCTCAGAATTTCATTTCTCCTCAAGTACAACATAATTTTTTGAAAACTTAATAAAAACCTCAGTAAAGTCATTTTGTAAAATCAGTTGATTCTAAAATTGAAGTGAAGGAACTAAAATACCCTAACTTTGCAAAATGCATTAGAAGACTATTTAATGTTAGGATTATGGAGCTATGCTACTAAAGATAATGAAGTATCAAAAAAAAAAAAAACACCAAGCAAAATAATAATCACTGGCAAGAGACAGAAATTCTACAAGTAGGCCCATGCATGTGTACTCAATTAGGTTTTGGCTAACATACAAATACAAACCAATCAGGAAGAAGTGGTGAAGAGCCTACTGTGTACTTATGTGGCAGAAAGTGAGTATAGGTCCTACTGATGCCCACATTCAAATGACTCTAGGCTGTCACAGTAGAAAGAGTAACAGGTACAGTTATTAAGTCTCTTTTCTTCTTTCTGTTTGACAGCTTCACTCGTTCATATAAGAATATTTAGTCTTGTGCATTTCCCATTGCCATCTCCCATTCCCTTGCCTCCCTGAGGAGCACCCTTCTTTTCAAGATGTCTACTTCCTACTTTTGTCTCTTTGTTTTGTGTGTGCACCATTGAGTTTAATTTTTAATGGTTTGCCTGAACTTGAGTGGGAAGAGGGGCAATTTATATGTGGCTACACCGCTAAAGAATGCAACACCTCTCCTCCTACAAGCTTTGATTGCCCATACTCATGGAGAGAGTGAGCTCATGTGCCCATACTTCACCCATGATGGAATGGCTATATCATATCCAGAAACCATCTTTCTGTTGCATGTTCTCTCATTCTCAGTTCTTGCATTCTTTGGGCTTTTTTTTTTTTTTTTTTTTTTTTGAGATCATTTTTTTAAATGTGTACCCATGGCCTTGGAAAAGGTATTAAATTTCTCAAACACAGTAGAAAGAGGAGCAAGAAATCCTCTTTGGGATCCTGAAACACAACTCTGTCCTTAGCACAGCATGGGAAAAATCTCATTTCTTGCAGCAGAAGTTTGAAGAATGGCTTGTGTCAATCATCTATGGGAAAATGTATCCACTGGGAGTCTCAGAAAGCTGAAGATACATCAGAACTGCCGTGTTCATGGAGGTATATTCACATGTCTTCAAAAAGAACATGGACCCAATAGAAACGTTCCTTCCATTTTTCTTTTATTCCATGAAAGCACTCAATAAATTACTTGCAAACAGAATACAGACATATATCCAAAAGATTATATACTACAGCAAAGTTTGCTTTACTCCTGAAATGCCTGGAAGGTTCAAAATAAGCAAGCTAGAAAAAATGTAATAAACCATAGAAATGAACTTAAAGACAAAAATGACATGATCATCTCTACAGGTAAAAAAGACATATAAAAATCCAATATGCCTTCATCATCATCTAAAAGTCCTAGAGAATGTAAGGATAGAGGAAACAAACCTCAATATAGTAAAAGCTATAAAAAAGAAATCATAGCCAACACTATCCTAAATGAGAAAAGCTTGATGCAAGCTCAGTGAAGTCAGAAATATGACAGGAATGTCTACAATCCCCACTCCTTATCAATATTGTGGTGGAAACAGTGCCTGGAGCAATAAGGCAAGAGAAAGAAATTAAAGGGTTATTCCTAGGGAAAGAAGATGCCAAACTATCCCTGTTTGCTGATGGATGACATGATATTATACATTAGAGATTGCAAAAATTCTACCAGAAAATTTCAAGAAATGATGATAAATATCAACAATTTGGCAGATTACAGAATCAACTTGCACATGTTAATAGCTTTTCTTATTGTATATCAACAACAAACAAATAGAATTTAAGAACATGGACTCATTCTCATTCACATTAATGCCAAAAATACCTAGTCATAAAACTAACCAAGAAAATGAAGGAATTCTATGATGAAAACTTTAACATCTGAAGAAAGATGGAAAGACTAGAAGATGAAAAGACATTCCATGCTCATGTATAGGTAGAAATAATGTTGTGAAAATGGCCAGTACACCAAAATATATTCACAGGTTCAATGCAATCCCAATCAAAATCTCCATCTTCTTTACAAAAACAGAAGAAAAAAGAAATCAGTCCTAAAATTTAAGATGCCAGATTTCCAAAACAACTTTCAACAAAGGATCAATGCTGAAAGGATCACAATTCCACGTCATAAGATCTATTATAAAGTTATAGAAATAAAAACATGGTACTGGCATAAAAACAGACAATGAATCAAAACAGAAGACCCTAACATGAGTATTTATAATTTCAGTCATTTAATATTTGACAAATTTGAAAAAAAATATGCTGAGGAAAGAAAACACCTTTCAATGAATGCTGCCAAGAAACCTGGGTGTCCATATGCAGAATAGAATTAGAACCGTATATATAACTCTTCACAAAAATTAACTCAAAATGGATCAAAGACTTAGATAGCAAGCCTGAAACACTTAAAGTGCTAGAAAAAAAAAAACATAGGCAGTACATATGTGATGTAAATGTAGGAAAAGACCTTTGAATAGGACTCCATTTGTCCAAGAATTTAGTCTAACAAATGACAAATGGATTTCATAAAACAAAAGAGCTTCTCCCTGCTAAAGAAACATTCAACTTGGTGAAGAGCAAACGCAAGGAATGAGAAAGAGTCTTTGTCAGCTATATATCTGACAGAGGATTAATATCTAGAATGGGCCTATTGGTATACTGACAACAGAGATTGGAATTGCCCCCAAATAACTACTTCTAAATCAGTCCACATCCTCATCCTATTACCCATCTTTTCTCTCCTACCAGTGGTTAGTGGGCTAGAAAAAGGGGTCAAAGCATTTGAGAATCTAATTAAAGTAGGTTTTGAAAAAAAATCTAAGCCTACATTTATCCAAAATAAAACAAACAAAAAAACCTTTTATATATAA
Source organism: Mus pahari (assembly GCF_900095145.1). NCBI lineage: Eukaryota > Metazoa > Chordata > Mammalia > Rodentia > Muridae > Mus > Mus pahari. The sequence goes on along the minus strand of NC_034590.1, from coordinate 93,983,876 downwards.
TGTTATGCACAAATATACATATATCATTTTAATGAACTTTTTTTCCATCTGGGCTAACAATGCTCCCTCAAAACAAAACAAAACCAATACCAGATATGAGAGTCCCTGTTTTGAGTTGTTGGCCTGGGCTATTCAACACACTCCCGAAACAGAGCCAATTCTTGTCACCTTTGGTTAACTCTGAAAGATGGAGGCTAAGTCTCTATTGCTGAAGACATTCACTTCAGAAACTAGTCCCAGAGAGCCACAACCTGGGACTGACCATAATGACTCTTTACTAAGGACTAGCTTGCACAAAACTAGAAGGTGCCATGCAAGCTTCCAAAGAAGAGAAGCAACCCACCTAGTTATGATGTCTCTAATGCACATCAATGGCATAATAACCATAAGAGTGCAGTAGATGGTAGCTATGCCTACACGGTAACCAACAGCTCTCTAATTGCTTTCTAATTGGACTTAAGATGCACTCAACAAAATGGAAATCATGCCTGGCACAGGAAGGCTAGCCAAGTACCAAGTGTTAGTGAGTTCATGGATCTTGGAAGAGATCCTACAACTGCTGCTTTACTAAACCAGTGTGACCATTAACAACAACCTAATAAACATTTGCCCTTATGTCCACAGGGAAGTGTAGTCTTCACTCTTCATCAAGAAGACTTTTCTTTGCAACAGACAGAGACCATTACAGAAAACCACAACCAGTGAAAATGTAGAGCTGTGGAGCTTACTCTCAGTGGTTAGGGGAGCAATACAGAAGAGGGGCTGGCAATCGTGTAAGAGACAAAGCATCAGGGAGTTTACTGTGAGATCATGTCTCCTTATAATGCCAAAAGGTAGACCCATATGCCTTCCCATGTGTGGATTGTGCAAAAATGACACAAATGGACATGAAAGTGGATAGGAAAAAGCTCATGAAGCCTGAACTTTACACAAAGCGGGAGCACAAGGACCTTGCCCAGAAAGGAACAGAACAGTTGGCTGTCCAGTGCCAAGTATTCAGCCCTGAAAGCACACATACAAGTAACATTATATAGACTGAGCAAGTTATACATAGGCATAAGTGGTGTGTGTGTGTGTGTGTGTGTGTGTGTGTGTGTGTGTGTGTGTGTGTGTGTGTATGTGTATGCTGTAACATTGACAATTAGTGGGAAATGTCATATTTTTAAGGAGAGCATGGAGAGATATATGGGAAGGTTTGGAGAGGAAAGGAAAGAGAGAAATGTAATTATATTATAATCTCAAGAAGAAGAGAAAAAGAAAAAGAAAATAGAATTGGAATTCTGCGATTAAATGTAGAGCTCAAAACTGATGATTCCTAGTAATGATCTGTTCAGTTCCATTCAGCTCAGTAAATACTTCAGTGTTCCAGGATATCAGGAATGCTCTGTCAGACTTTATAATATAGCAGATGTGGGCTGGGCTGTGAGCCCCTGGATTTACAGTGCGAACAGGGAGATGCTGTGTGATTTTTCTCTAGTCTGGGTTCAGCTTTAGTACTTCAAGTACTAATGCTTTAAGGTTAGAACTAAGAACACTTGTTGGATTACTACTTTGATGCTTGAAGACAGCTACAATGCACATGTTTACACCAGAGGAATAGGCAAACTGCAAATGCAGATTCCTTTTGTTTCAGAAGAGCCTGCTACTGTCTGTAATAGTCTGAATGAGACACCCTTGTTGCTATAGTTTTTGATATGGATACACTTGAATAAAGCACTTACCAATGGAGCTTGGCTTCTAGACCTGTCCTTATAGGTTCATTAGAAACTGATTGATAAGAAGGGCCAGTATTTTTCAGAGTACACAGAAATGTTTTATGTTTTCATAATGGGACTGTTATAATTATCAGTGGGAACAGGCTGAATGTAAATATGCAATGGGTACATTTTGAGAAATATATGAATAAAGGCATATGTAGAGTATTACCAGAACCCAGGAATGTTATGCCATAGAGGGCACAGGCTGTGGAAATCTTCCTTTCTCTGACCTTTAGAATCCAATGAGTTCTAAACAGGTAAGAGGAATGCGAATTTAGATGGGAGAGACCAGAGGCCTAGGCTATCATCGAGTAATCTTATGATATTAGACAGTGTGACATCTTTAAATATGTGTCAGATGTAATTTGTCATCTTTAATCACATTGAGAGCCCTGTTCCTGTCAGCTCAGACTGCATAGCTGGTTGGTCTGGTATTACAGCTCTCTTCTCAAAACTTTACAAATGAAAAGAAGAAACAAGATGGGTTTGCATGGAACTTGTGGGTTGTACATGATTTCTACTTTCTTATCTCATTCTACAAGCAGAACCTTAAGGAGATATAGGACTCCTCATTGCTTATCTATACATCAACAAATATATTTGTTGTTTTCTGTGACCACAAACTATCATCCAACACACAGAAAATGTGTGGTGAACAAGACAAATACGGTCTTTCTATTAACAGATTATATTGATTTGAATTTACTCTTCGTTCATTTCCTTATTTGATTATCATTTGGGAAGTAGAAAGAGAAACTATGTTGAGGGTACTCATGCAATCTGAGGGGTGACATCTACCTTTATGGCTGAAACGTTAGTCAGTGGGACACATAAACCTTACAAGCGTCAGGAGAACCTTATACAAGGCAGTGTGAGTCAAGAGAGGTTCAACACTGTCAGTGAACTTCAACAGGACAGCCCCAGTACAGATCAGGCAGCAAACTGAGAATGACATATGGCTGGGGAGACCAGCTCTGTTGTGATTACAGGAATCATGCTAAGGATTTGGGTTGTAATCCAAAAAGAATTATGGATTGTAAGCAGAGTGTGACATGGCCCAATTTGCATTTTTGAAAGCTCTCTATAAAGAAAGGGACTGTAAAAGGAGAGTTGCAATATTTTCCTGTGTGTTTGGAAGAAGGTCGGTAAAGTAGATCAAGTCAAAGGTTAATCCTAACTAGGATACTGCACACAGGGACTCAGAGCACGCAGGTACTAGGGACATGCGGGAACTGGTCATGGCTATACTGGGAGATTGAGAAGTCTCTGCATGGTGACAAGCCATCAATTAGAAGATGGAAATGAATCTCAGAGGAAGACTCAATTAGAATGATGAATTTCCGAGTTATCAGCAAGTAGATGACAAGAGGATGTGGAGAAAGAGGAACACTCCTCCATTGCTGGTGGGATTGCAAGCTGGTACAAACATTCTGGAAATCAGTTTGTCGGTTCCACAAAATTGGACATAGTACTACCGGAGGACCCAGCTATACCACTCCTGGGCATATACCCAGAAGATGCTCCAACATGTAATAAGGACATATGCTACAATATGTTCATAGCAGCCTTATTAATAATAGCCAGGAGTTGTAAAGAACCCAGATGTCTCTCAACAGAGGAATGGATACAGAAAATGTGGTACATTTACACAATGGAGCATTACTCAGCTATTAAAAATGATGAATTCATGAAATTCTTAGGCAAATGGATAGAACTAGAAAATATCCTGAGTGAGGTAACCTAACTGCAAAAGAACACAGATGACATGCACTCACTGATAAGTGAATATTAGCCCCAAAGCTCCAAATAACCAAGATACAATTGACAGCCCACATAAAACTCAAGAAAAAGAAAGACCAAAATATGGGTGCTTCGGTCCTTCTTAGAGGAGAACAAAATACTCACAGGAGCAAATATGGAGATAAAGTGTAGAGCAGAGACTGAAGAGGCATCCAGAGACTGTCCCACCTTGGGATTCATCCCATATACAGTTACCAAACCCAGACAATATTGTGGATGCCAAGAAGTGCATGCTGAAAGAAGCCTGATATGGCTGTCTTCTGAGAGGCCCTGCCAGAGCCTTACAAATACAGAGACAGATGCTCGCAGCCAACCATTAGACTGAGTGTGGGGTCCCCAATAGAGGACTTAGAGAAAGGACTGGAGGAGTTGAAGGGGTTTGTAACCCCACAGGAAGAACAACAACCAGAGCCCCCAGAACTCAGGGTTTAAGCCATCAACAAAAGAATATACATGGCTCTAGCTACATATGTAGCAGAGGATGGCCTCGTCATGCATCAATGGGAGGAGAGATCCTAGGTCCTATGAAGGCTCAATAGATGCCCCAGTGTAGGTGAATCGAAGGTGGGGAGGTGGAAGAGGGTGAGTGGGTAGAGGAACACTCTCATAGAAGCAGGAAGAGGGATGATGTGATAGGGTTTTTCTGGAGGGGAGAAAACCGGGAAAGGGGATAACATTTGAAATATAAATAAAGAAAATATCTAATTAAAAAAAAAGAAGAAGAAAGTAATAGGAGGTTTCTGCTAGGCCTTTTAAACTCAAAAAAAAAGAAAAGAAAAGAAAAGAAAAGAAAAGAAAAGAAAAGAAAAGAAAAGAAAAGAAAAGAAAAGAAACACGTATATATGGTTAGCTACATGCAGGTGTCAAATCAGGCTTGCTTGTCCCCAGTTAGGCTGGAGTTGTAGGGTGGCGTTACGAGGTACCCGAGGAGATAGTCTTCTTAGCTCTTCTAGAATTCTCCCTTGCCTGCTTCCCTTACCCTCTGTCTCGTTCTGGGACTGTCCAGGCTCACAGGTATGGATCCTCTACTGGGAATCTCCCATAAACTTGTTCTTTCTTCTCCAATTCCATTGCTTAGCTTAAGGCTCTTGTTTCACAACTACACTTTTAACACGACCCAGAACTGGTCCTCTGCCACTAGGTCTTAAACATTCATTTATTTGACAGATGTGATCCTTCTAAAATAGCAATCAGGCTAGATTAGCCCTCTCATAATATGCTTCAGTGGCTATGTACCTTCCTGAAGATGGCCTACAAATTCTTTGGAGAGGGAGTGGCATCCCCAAGCTGCTTCCACCAGATCTTCCCACCTCACTGCCTGCTGTTTCTCTGAGGTACTCTTTTGCTTTGGTCATGAAATACTTTGTGTCTCCTAAGCACATACATTGGGAAAATTCAAGCCACCATGCTCTCTAAAGAGACCATTTCCTCCACATAGAAAGCCAGACTTCTGAGTCAAAGTCCACTAATTTTTCAAGGCGCAAAAAGGGTGTTTTTCCCTTTTGTTAGGATATACTCTAAACCCTAGAATAATTAATTCATATGCATTTAACAGATAGTCAGACATGATGTACTTAACTGAACTTCTTGCGTCTACTTTTAGACTATGGAAACAAGTGAGGTTTGGGCCACTGCAGCCCATGATTACGAATTAAGAATATGGTTCCATACAGTTATCAATTTAATCTAAGCTACAAGGGACAAAAGGAGATGACTCAGTGGGTAAGATTTGGTTCTGGGATCTAAGCTCTGGTCCTCTTAATCACTGAACAGAGACAGAGAGGCAGACACCGAGACCACATGCATCAAGTGCTCATAGTTCCAGCAGAGGGGGATAGAGAAGTGGAGTAACAGACATGTGAGCGTTCATGTGGCTGCTGGGGCTTGACCTCTGGTCCTCTTAATCACTGAACAATCTCTCTAACCCTAGACTCATCCTCTATAAGAGGATGTTCGCAACAAGGAAGTACTGAATTATTGTGGCATAAATCAAGTAAGTATGTATCCAACTGGAAATTCAAAGATCAGGAAATCTCCTCCCATTTACTCATTTGTATTTGTAGGCTGGAATTTTCCATGTAGCTTTCTGTCTATCTAGGTGCTGAGAATGGAAAGATTGGGATGTTTTCCTGGCCAATCATTATGCAACAACTCTACCATGTCCTTTCCTGTGTGCACTAGATATGGACATGACTATTCTTCAAATAAGAAAATCCAGGCAAAGAAGATTTAGCCAGTAAATAGCCCAGCATGGACTTTCCCCAAGAAACAACTAACTTCAACTCTAAATGCCACCTCATACAGCCAGAGGCAGCAAGAGTAGTTCCCACCACATGAATATTCCCCTAGCCTTGATAGGTGGTCCCTGTATTCTTTTGCTAAGCTTCAGGGGAGGTCCATTATGCAGATGCTGTTGCTTTGAAACATAAACAGTCAGTCTCTGTGGGACTGTTTATTATAGTGACTGTGCAGGCTGGAGAGAATCGAGACATAAAATCACTATTTCATGCAGGAAGACATTGCCAAAGGGACAGAATTACTTACTACATTAATTCTGTCCTTCAGCCCCTAGCTCATCTCCGCATAATGATTCAGTCACAGAATACATTGTTGGCAACATCGGAGGACATTTCCACTATGATTTGGTTTGGGGAAGAAGTTGAATAATCTAAGGCTTTTCATTCCATCTCCCTTTTCTTTTGATTCCTTTCTTCTTCTTTCTCCCTGCTGGTCCTTTAGCAATTCCACCCACCCCTCTGCTGATTCTTATTTTTTTCCACCTATGTTCCTTTCCTCAACTATTGACTTTAACGCCACTCTTATTCCCCCCTATCTTCCTCCAAAACTTAAGTCTCCTTCCTTTCTTATATTTTGTCTTCCCATTGGCCATTTCATTGTCTTCTACAATAGAGTACAGAGCTGCTCTGTGGAAATGCCACACTAATTTTAAAATCAAAGCGAGAGAGAGAGAGAGAGAGAGAGAGAGAGAGAGAGAGAGAGAGAGAGAGACCTTCTTGGCTGTCATTTAATATCATCATATAGAGCTATTATATAGTCACTTCCTATAATCAACAAAAGGGGTCTTCATATATGACTGTCATTGAATGTTATAGTATCCCAGAATAAGAGTGCAGAGGAGGAGTTGCTAAGAAGGCAGATAGCATTTCTTATTCCCATGATTCATGAATCATACTCAGTAGTCAAATCATAACGGCAGGTATCATGGGCATTTCTGCATCCACAAGAAATTAAACTGCTTCATGGAATAAGTACTTGAATATGTACTGTAGTGAACATAAAGCAGAGATGAGCAAAAGCCAAAACCATAGTACCCCAGAGCGAGTTGTTACTTGCTGTCCCATTGCCTCACTGACCCACTTCAAAAGATTTATAGACTAATTGTGCCAGCTGCACAGAGAGTTGTCATGTGGAAGAGGGATGTTTTTCATGGTCCGGTATGACTGTGATTGTCTAATACTGTTCTACAATTTCTCTTAAATTAACAGCATCTCTTACACTATGTGTTCAACACCTGGTGTGCTATCAACCACCTAGAGAGAGTTCAGCACTTAACAGCTTCCACATGATTGGAGCAAACATGTCCATCTTAAAGATAAGCAGGCAAGTCAGAGAGAGAAAGAGAGAGAACTTTCCCAATATTAGAAAGCTATGGAATATAAATAGTACCTATAGCTATTACAGAGAAGGTCACAAAGTGGTTGGGATCTACACAAATGGTGACAGATATTTACTGAATATTTTACTTTTTGTCTTATTTTATTAGTTATATGAGAACTTCATATAATGCATTTTGATCATATCTACCCACTCCTTCCAGATCTTCCCTTCTGGACCCACCCATCTTTGTGTCCTCTTTAAAAGAATCATAACTCAGCTATTAAAAACAATGAATTCATGAAATTCTTAGGAATTCATGAATTCCAAATGGATGGACCTAGAAAATATCAGCCAGATTGAGGTAACCCAATCACAAAAGAACACACATGGTGTGCATGCACTGATAAATGGATATTAGCCCAGAAGCTTGGAATACACAAGATACAATTCACAGACCACATGAAATTCAAGAAGAAGGAAGACCAAAGTGTGGATACTTCAGTCCTTCTTAGAAGGGGGAACAAAATACCCATGGGAGGAGATACAGAGATAAAGCATGGAACAGAGACTGTGAGAAAGCCTCCCCCCCCCCGCCCCGAGACTGCACCACGTGGGGGTCCATCCCACATACAGTTACCAAACCCAGACACTATTGTTGATGCCAACAAGTACTTGCTGACAGGAACCTGATGTAAATGTCCCCTGAGAAGCTCTGCCAGTACCTGACAAATACAGAGGTGAATGCTCTCAGCCAACCATTGGACTGAGCACAGTCCAAAGTAGGAGCTAGAGAAAAGACCCAAGTTGCTGAAGGGGTTTGCAGCCCCATAGGAGGAACAACAATATTAATCAACCAGAACCCCCAGAGCTCCCAAGAACTAAACCACCAACCAAAGAGTACACATGGAGGGACCCATGACTCCAGCTGCATATGTAGCAGAGAATGGCCTTGTCAGACATCAATGGGAGGAGAGGACCTTGGTCTTGTGAAGGCTTGATGCCCCAGTGTAGGGGAAAGCCAGAACAGGGACGTAGGAGTAGATGGGTTGGTGAGCAGGGAAAGGGGAGATGGGATAGAGGGATTTTGAAGAGGAAACCAGGAAAGGGAGTAACATTTGAAATGTAAATAAAGAAAATGTCTAAGGCAGATTTCTGAGTTCAAGGCCAGCCTGGTCTATAAAGTGAGTTCCAGGACAGCCAGGGTTATACAGAGAAACCCTTGTAAATATGGATGGTGCAGCCCATATACCCTCTGGCCTTTTACTGGAGCATGAACAATGTCCCCACTTCTGAAGAAAGCTGACTGTCACTCTCCTAGCAGCTGTGGCTTGCCAAGAGTTCCTTAGCCAGGGGTAAGGCCTCTCTCCTCTCCATGCCGGGGTTTTGTGTGGCCTGAGTTTAGGCAGGTCTTACGCATGCTTTCTACTTTTAGGTATTTGCATGAGTAACTGCCCTGCTCTGTCTTAAAAATACTGTTTCCTCGGAGTCATCTGCCACTTCTGGCTCTTACAATCTTTCCACCTCCTCTTGATCAATGATCCCCTACCCTTGGGACTAAAAGTTGGGTTCTATATACCCTATTTAAGGGTTGGCCTTTTGCAGTCTTTAATTCTCTTCATCTGGATTAGTTGTGCGTTTTCTTACTCATCATCAACCACCAAAAGAAGCTTCTGTGTTGAGGCTTGAGAGACATACTGATGGAGACAGCAGGAAGTCATCAGGACTCATCATAATGCTGTGCCTATTTAATAGAGTAACAGTGGTAGCTTCTCTCCCCGACCTATGACTTGTCTACTCATAGTTTCAAGAACTGCTCCTGGAATCCCTCCTGGTCTCTTTGACTGACTTGTGCCTATTTGGCTAAGACCTGGCTTTTCCTGCTAGGTTGTCCTCTGCTGTTATCTCAACACTATTGAACTGGACTGCTAGTACATGTGTGAAGAGTTTGTGAGTAGATCAAGTTGCCATTGCTGATCTGTGAACTGAACTGCTAATTTCCTGACAATGCAGATGGGATTTGCTCCAAAGAACCATTTCTAAACAGTCCCATTTCCCCACTATCCTTTCTTTTCTTACTACCTCTTGTGGGTGGTAGGCCAGGAGGGAGGTTAAAGCACTTAGGAACCATCATTAAAAGTAGACTTTGAAAAAATTAAAGTTATACCTTACAACACTAGGAAAGCTAGCTAGTAAGGACAAAGCTTGCAGATGAGTACTGTCTTGATTTCTCTGCATTCAATGACTCCCAAATGTGAGGTCTTCAGCAATAGAGTCTGATCATCAATTTCTGGAGGGTAGCTAATAACAGGCAACAACATGTAGTGTTTGGGAATGTATGGGATCTCATATGGCACCTTATTCACCCAGCAATTTTATTTGTTCACCTACAGTTTCCAGTAGAGGCATTGTTACCCATTATAGGGTAACTCTATATGTATATGTATGTATTTTAAGAAAGTTCTGTATTAGTGGTTTTCCACATAACTTTTTGTAAAAGTAGACTTGGAAAATAGACACTATGTTATTGTTTTGAAGAGTACTATTTTTGCAATACTAACTCCTTTGGTTTATAAGTGTAAACAGTTTCATATAAAAAGTCTAAAATTTATATCTTAATAAAATGACTCCAGCTTGTTTGGAACAAGCAGAAAATGCTAATAATCTGCGAGAAGAACATAAATAGTATATTATGTAATACCCCATATGACAATATGCTAATGCAAATATATAATGCAAATAATAGATTTCAATATTATAATAGTATATGAAAATTGGCATAATAATAGAATATAATAATGAAAGTATTCCAATAGATTATAGTATTGTGATAATGAGAAGTACATACTCATTAGGACAATGTGAGAACCAGTTCCTGGCTGTTTGATCAAAGAAAAATGAAAGATATCTGAATTTAATGTAATAAAAGGAATATATTCATCTATTGGATTTACCTCTAGACATGTGACAGGACACACATCCTATTTATCATCTCAGCCCTTGTATTCTTCTCATCTTACAATATCCAACTTCCAAGCCTACTATTCATATATAACTTATACATAGAGTTCTTGGGAAAGATATGGGTAGATGCTAATGGATTGCTGATATCAAGCCTAGATTAATCAGTGAGTTCAGAGAAGTGAGACCTTGTTTCAAAAACCAAGTTGGATGGTACCCAAGGAATGACACCCACAGTTGTTCTTTGGCATTCACGCATAACTACTTTCAATATTGTTTATTACTGAAGGAAAAATATGTATAGCATGGTTTGTAGAAAGGTAAGTTATCAAGTGAACAAAATATGGCTTTTTGAAAATTTAAGTATCCATGTGCATGGGAACCTCCTGTGAAATATATAACATGTTTCACCTATCTCTTTGAGGAAGACATTCTAGATTTTCCACAATTGTGGACACTGATACAGATGAGAAGACCTTACAGTCAAGGGCTTTCACTGCCCAACTCTTAGTTTCCATTTAGAAAGTTACTAAGGAAGATGCTGTCAACACAACAACAACCTATCCTTATGCATCTCACAAATAATTAATCTATAACTGAAAGCCTGGTATTCGGGCAATGATCACGCTACAAAGCAGAATAAGAGAAGAGAGATGTTCTATTTTACATATGAAGGTGACATTGTTGTGAATAGCTTAATGAAGGTGATCAACCCACATACTCAGAAAGGCAATTTTCAAGTCACAAGAAGAACAAAAGCCCTAGGAAAAATCATTCCCCTAAACCTCAAACTTGTTCTGGCTGAGGTAGCATACTGTTTTCCCAGTCCCATGACACAAAGACAGGGCTCAAGGCTTAATTCTGTTTCTTTCCTGAGGCCATTGAGAGAAGTTGACCAGAAAATTTCTGAGACCTAACTTCCCCTTGGCTGCATCTGACCTCTACGGGCTCCATGCTGTTTCAGGTGATGCTAACCAGCATGGGAGCTTATCGCTCGCAATTCTAATCAAACATTGGCCCTGGCCTTCACAGCCCCCACCCACTGAGTTTTCTGCTTATATGTTCAGTGTCAGTTGCTGTATGACACAGTTACATGAATCTCCCACAGAGCTGTGTGACAAATGTTGACCACTGTATGTAAGTGGAATTCAGGTGATCCTCTTGCTGAACCTAGTCTTCCTCTCTGAACCCCAGTTTGCTTTGGTATGAACCATTGTTAGCACAACTACCATCCACTGAAGAACGTGTCATACACCAGGCTGAGAAGTACTGTGGATCGACATGATCTAGAACATTTTCTAGGGAAATCATCTTTTTGTTTTCCTCCTCCCCCATCATTATAGTGATGGGCATTGTTCTGCTTTTAACTGGACACTTCCCAGTGTTTACTGCTCTGTCAGAACAGGAGTGTTTCTAGCTCCCCACAGTGCTGGCTTTTGGAATAGAATGAGTCCATGCCCACCAGTGCCTACTTAGACATTGCCTTGATTCTTCTTCATGATGAATGCATGAGGGTAACCCTACAGATAATGTGGAGGACATCCAGTTTTTGCTCTGTTGCTCTGAATCCCTGTGCTGTTTTATCTTCCATGCACACTTATAACTATGCATATATATATATATATATATATATATATATATATATATATATATATATATATACACACACAAACACATACAATATGTGTGTGAATGCTGGACTTGCCTTGCCTCTCGCCTGTTGGAGGTTTTGGGTCCTAAGATCCATTTCTCTCCTATCCAAATCAAGGTCATACAGCAAAATCACTTGAAATGTTATACCCATACCTTACCTCAAAACAGGAGGGTGAAAATTAGAGACCAAAATTAATTTTAGTGAACATGACAAGGAGTTTTCTAGAAGTATCTCTGTGGTCAGACTCATCTTCTGCCTAAGCGAACTGTGCCTGCAGGACCACTCAGGTGTCTAGGCCTTCAGAACCTAGGCTCACTATCTAGCAAGTGCTTTTCCCAGTCTTCCAAGAACCCTCCACTTCACCCCAGGTTCACTGGACCTCAGTGGAGCAAGTTCTAGGGTGCCGAGTGAATCAGTAGGTGGTTGTATTAAGGTCCTCAGGACTTTTGTCATTAAGGGTGATGACTCAGAGCTTGCTCCCCTTTCCTTCAGCTGACTTTATTTCTAAACCCATTAGTTCTTCATTTAAATCATCTGCACTTCTTAGAGACTGAAAAGTTTTCTAGGAATGCACCGCACATTGAATTATATTCTCCTATAAGTCATACACTGGAGCTTTATTATCCATATACAGCCCATGTATTTGAAGACAGGCTTGTAAAGAGATGTCTAACTTAGAATGGGATCATTAAAGACAATGTTTGAATACAATAGCACTGGTATGAAGAAGAGGAAGGGACAGCAGGGAAATTTGGAAAAGCTACCTAACAGAGAGGATGGCTACCTGCAAAGCAAGGAAGGAGGTCTCAGAGGTCTTTAACTTGCACTTCCAGCTTCGAGACCTGTAAGATTTCTCTTGCTCCAGGTTCTTCAGGTGCTTCAGCCTGTGGCATTTGGTTATAGTTCTCCCTAGCTGCCAAATACAGGTTCTCATAACCAAGACATATACACAAAATCAATGTCCTTATCTCTCAGTTCAGAAACTGCAAATCTACAGTCAGCAAGGATAACTTTTCCTAAGGTCCCTCCTTGGCTAGTGTGTTACATCTCTGAGGGGAAATGCCTCCCCAGTAGACATGTTCCAGCTCTGAAGGGAAAGGTATCCTGTTAGTTTGTGGGTGGAGCCTGATGGTGGGAGGTACTTAGTGGCAGGGTTTGGCCACTCCTGTGCCTCCAGGGCCTGGGCCTGTTAAAGTATTCTGGAGGGTAGGGCCTGGCCATTGAGGTCCTCAGGGAAAGTTCTTAGCCTGGAGGGGGGGTGTGGGCACGTTCTTCCAGGATGTTTCCAGCTTCATCCCTCTCTGTGGCTTTTCCTACCCTCCTTTTCTTATGAGGGTGTTAATTATACAGATGAGGAGCATCTGTAAGGCCCTGTCTTAACTGAGTCAGCTCTGTTGGAGGAGGTCTTATCATTTTTCCCAACATAGTGTATTTATTGATTTTTTGAGAATTTCATACAATGTATACTGATCACACTAGCTTCCCAGTCCTCCCAAGCCCACCTTCCTTGTAACCCCTCCCCATTCCAGCAAATACGCTAAGTACAATTTGTATTGGCCATGTGTTCATTGGAGCAGAGCTAAACTCCCCGTGGCCAATACTGCAAAGATTACTGAGTCCGACAACTTCAGACACGGAGTGAGAGACATTGAAGGCGTCTACAAAGGAGAACAAAAACAGCCTACATAGGAACCCACTGAGGAGGGTCCTTAAGACTGTGATAAAGATGCTGACATGTGGCTAATCACCCTTGCTGGTTTCTGGTGAGAGGGACAGGCATTTGATACAGTCTCAATTCTGTGGTATTGAAGGGTCAAGACAGCAACAATGCCATTTGGCAATTTGGGGTAACGCAATCCAGCTCATAATACTAACCCTTTGAAAGCTATGGTGTGAGATGTAGACATTGGCTTCTCTGGAGACTGTCCTGGTGGTGCCCGCAAATAGCCTGGGAGGCACACACTGTGCTCTCCCATCTAAAGGTGAGCAAACTGAGTCCTGGCAACTTGGCATCCAACCTTCCTTCTATGTGGAAAAGGGCTAAGTCTCTTTTCTGGCCATTTGCAGCTTTCAGTCTAAGCTACTTTTTGATAGAATTGTCCTAAATTGGGATCCTTAATGGACCTTAGCTCTCAGACCTGTTGTGGCATGAGATAACCTGAACAGAGCACCCAGCAAAGTGCTCAGGCCCAGCAAATGCACTCAACAGAGGGACAGTTTTCATCACAGTGATTATGTTTAAGCCTTGAAAACCTTAAGTGCATTAAAAAAAAAAAAAAAAAAAAAAGAGGCCATCAAATTGGTGATTTTATCATCTGGTTTTGGGGAGCTTAAGGCAATGCCAGGACACTGGACTGGGGATATTTTCACACACATTAACAGCCCTGGGAAGGAAGCATTGCTATTATCCTCTGAGGTACAAGATGGCCTTGCAGCTGCTAAAGCTGTGGGAGGCCCAGCTGAAATGCAAATGCCTGGGTTGTATGGGCTCAGCAGATGGGCCTCTCTACCCGCTACCCTCTCACCCCAGCCCCTAGAACTCCCAGGTTGCCCATCACACTGCTCTGTGTATTCACATCCCTGGAAATGACAAACCAACCTGAACCACTACACACACACACACACACACACACACACACACACCTTCACAATTATACCCTCCTTTGGATATTTTGGTCAGATTCTTAGTCTCATAAGATCAGTCCTGTAGCTCTACCCGACAGATCTACACCAGATTCCATGAGGAGTTTGCAGAACTAAAGAAAGAGGGAAAGTATCAGAAAGAGGGAAAGTATCTAATATAAGCTTATGATGGTCTGTTGTACAACTCACTTCTACTGTTCTTGAAGAAATAGAGGTAGTCTGGTAGCCCCCCCCCCCAACTTTGCAATGAGGAAACTAGGGCCTACAGAAGTTCTGCTACAGAAACGGGTACAGAGGCTCCTCAGAAAAACTAAAGGAGCAAATAGCCCAGCCCTAGAATTGCTGGGAGCATACGCATCAGGTTCTAAATGGGCATTGCAGGGGGGCCTGCTCAGGTGTACTGCAGAAGTGTTTACTGGAGGGGCTGGAGTGCCCATCAACAGATGAATAAGGAGAATGTGTTATATATGCACAATGGCGCTTTATGCAGCTATTAAGGAAGAAAATATCACACCAGTTGCAGGAACATCTCTAAAACTGGAGGTCATCCTGACTGGGGAATAAGCCAGCAAGGAAAAGTCCCATGGTTTCTCACATAAGCGAGATTTCAGAAGAAAACCATGACCATGGAAAGGCCATAGGAGAAAGGAAGAGACAGGAGGGGGAGAAGGAGAACAAGAGAAGGTAGCACCTGGGATGAATGGCTTATCTTGCTTGAAAATGTCAACTAAGGAACAGAACTAGAATAGACTGACGTCTTAATGCCTACTGAGAGCCAGTCCTCCCTGGCCTGGTAGGCCTAGCATGTGGAGACTAACCACTGTCTTGGCCCAGGGCATTCACTTCAAGCTTCTAGTTGTTTTGCCTAGTGAAGAATCAAGCCCGAGTGCAGGCTGGTAGCACAGCAGCTCAATCCATTCCAGTGCTTCCTTCAGATTAGAACCTCATTTTTGTAAAACTCTAAGAGACTAATTATGGATCATTTATCGATTCAACAAAAATAAGACTGAGCATGAAGCTTTGCATACATTGAGAATTTGTTGCTTTTCTTGCCTTTCTATGTGGAGGAGGTGGAAGCTTAGCAATAAATATAGCAAATAATGTCTATATGATTATGTTAACTTTGGTGAAAAGTTCAAGTGGAGACCGCAACGCCAGCCTTCAGAGGTGCTTGGAAAACTGCAAGAGGTTTCAATGCAAGAGCAGGCCTGGAAACCGGAAAGGCCTGAGGCTTAGGTGTGTGCAAGGAACACTTCAGACAGAAGGCAGAGCATGGGGCCTGCTGGCACCTCTGGGATGAGGCAGGAGCTCAGGATCTGGCCTATCAGAGGACGATACTGACTCATGGCAGCCAGTGGGAAGGCTGGTCAGGGAACTGGCCTATGAAGGCTGACTCCTGATCGTGCCAGGGACAGCTTCCGGCCCCGTTGGGGAGGTGACATCTGCTCACCAGCATTATCCCGTAAACAGATGATAGGTTCTAGGGTGGCTTAGTCTAATTTTCAAGAAAATCCAGGATTCTCCATTTCTGCGTAAGTCTCAGATTGCGAGAATTTTCCAGTCTTTTGCAAGTAGTCCGCCTTCCCTAATGTTTGCTGCTATAGGTTTCTGACAGAGGGACTCTCTGGTGGGGACTTTGCATTACTCCATGTTGTCATGTGACCCCAATGCCAGAGGCAATGCCACATAGCTATGGGCCATTGTCTACATCACTTGTGTTCAGACATAAGTTACATTTTACTGTTAGAATGACCTGTTTGGTTGGCTTGCCTCCTGAAACTGCTAGCCAGCCAAGGCCAAGGATGGAATTTCCTTCTGCTTTAAACTGATTAGCACAAAGCTACACATGTAATAGGTTAGGAATTGTTTATTGAATAAATTGACAGTGGTAACTGTGTACAGATTGTATAAGTAGTGTGGATAGAAGGGAAAATGGAGCAAAAATAAAACCTGTGTGTTAGAAGCATTTAAAGGAGTTATTTTCTTCTCTGTTCCAAATTCCCCACAGTGTTGTTACATTGATTTTATAATTTTTAATGGAAGAAAATGTGATAAAAAAAATCTATTAATCTCCCTGGCCTCTATTTTCATAGAGGTTTGCCCTGGGATCTAGCCCCTGCTGAGGAAAATTCACTGCAGAGTCATATTCACTGGTCCCCAGCACGTCACCACTGAAACCACACCCTCAGTGTTTATATGGGGGATTGCTGCGGCAAGTGGGAATTCACTAGTTCTCACATGACCACTAAAATCCAATCTCTTCCCACCCAAAGTCAGCTATCCCAGGGCAGAGAAATCACGTTAGAATGTCCAGGCTCCTTCTAAACAAACAAACAAACAAACAAAAAACAAACAAAAAAACAAATAGACAAAACCAGAGCTAACATTTAAGGAAGAGTTGGGCCTTTACACCTGAGGCTTAGCACCTGGGAAGCAGAGTTTTAGTGAAGAAATAAGCAAAGGATTTGAACCCTTGGCCCCAGCTAATGCTGCTATTTGGAGAGGTTTAGAATGTGTATTTTTTTTTTTTTTTGGAGGAAGTATGACTATGAGAACTGACCATTTCCACCCTATCCCCCACCCCCACCCTCAGCCTCCCTCTGTGTGATGCTTGTGGTTCACTATGTGCACACTGCTACTCTGGCCACCATGCCTGCCACTTTCCCACCTTGATGGACTCTTATCCCTTTATAACTGTAAACTCAAATAAACTACAATTGCCTTGGTTGTAATGTTTTATCATTAAAGAACACCCCATACCTCTCCTTGAAGACCACCAAAATAAATAAATAAATAAACAAACAAACAAAACAAAATAAAACAAAACAAAACAAATCAAACCCCAAAAGCCATCCAATCCCAATTCTAGACATCTGGTGTTGCAAAAAGAGTCAACAGATTCTACAGTTTCAAAAACAGTTTATACAAGGAAAATAGTTAACTTCTCTATCGCTAATGAAGTCCCCTACCCTACCCTTCCCTAATCTCAATAACCCAACCTGAACCATATAATCTTCATTCTCCTGAACTCTGGTCCTGTATTGTGGGATCCTGCAAATTGATCACAGTGTAGACAGACCTTGAGACACAACCTCTCAGGTTAAGTAAAGCTACTCTAGCTGTCAAGGTTGTCTAAATTCCCACACGGTTTATTTCTTAATCTAGACTTAATTCTTACAATCATACAACAGAAAATCGACTAATGTGCAGATCCTGGAAGAGGATCCTTGTGACAGATGTAAGAGTGAACATCTAATTTCTAAATCTAGAGAATGTACAGCCACATAACACAGCAAACCCACATGGCATTCATTCGGAAGGTCAGATATGCGGGAAATGTCCTTGACTTCTCCTTACAGTCTTACCTGTTGTCAAAATAGTAAGAGTTGGGTATTTGCCCATGTGGCACACAGTGAGTCTGTGTGGCCTCAGACGCAGGAACAAAGGGCTGGTTTAGGAAGCAAAGAAACTGGCCATTCTGACTGCCCTGAGGCTTGGACAGGGAATTGGTCCAGCTTGTGATAATGAGCATTGTCCCTAAAGTCCACATTAACACTACTCCTATTGTTTAATAAAGAGGATGAGGGAGAAAATGGTTTGCCAAATGGGAAGTCACCCATCAACTTTGTAGCTGCCTAATTGCTTCTCTGCCCTTATGTCCACAGAGGAGCAGTAGACTGAAAGCAGGGCCCTTGTGTCCCCAAGTTCTTGCTGCCAGTGGTACTCTACTGACTGACTCAGAGCTGAAAGTTGGAAGAAGGGAGCAGGAGGCTGGTTTATCATCTCCACCTCCAGTTCTCTCTAAGCACAGGACAATCTATGAAAAGGAAGAATGGCATCATTCAGGGACAATGACCATGCCTGCTTGCAAGTGTTGCTCAGTAGATGACATGTTCTCATTGATCACAGTGGCTACCTCATTCCACTTTGCAAAGAGCAAAAGAGGGAGAACAAAACAAATTGGTTGACAGCCTCCAGCTCCTATACATACCTTTTCTTCAAAGCCTGGAAGTATGGACAAAAGCTTCCAATTACATGAAATGAAAGAAAACAGAGAGAGGTACATCTACTGTGAATCAGATACTAGGCTCGATGCATGGTATGAGAGCTGTCACTGGCTGAGAAATGCCCAGTGCTTAGGAGTCCTGTCTCTTGCTCTCTCCTTTAACAACAATGTCTATGAGCATAGAGGCTTCACTCCAGAGTCCATCCGCCCTGAACTTCTGCCTCAGAACAGAGACATTCAACCTTAGCCCTTCCTGCCTCTGCTTGATGCATGGGGAACTAAGGTTTTTTCACATTGCCAGTGAAAGCTGAGTGTAGGGCACAGGCTACTACAAGCCTATCAAAGAACACAGGGAAAGTGTTTTACTAAGTGGTCATAAAAGTGGCCATTGCCTGTATATGTATACATATACAAGCAATACATATACATATGCAAGCAATATCTATATACCTATATATGCATGTATATATATACATATACATATATATATATATATATATATATATATATATATATATATATAGAGAGAGAGAGAGAGAGAGAGAGAGAGAGAGAGAGAGAGAGAGGGGTGGTAGGTATTATTTCCACCTAAGAATATCTCACAGTTATCTTCCCAGGAAATCATAATTCTGGCTTAATATTTAACCCCAAAATCTATCTTCCTACTGTCAAAGAAAGTAGGAAGAAGGCGAAGTCTGGTGAGTGGATAGTGGAGAATGGCCAGGGATATGGTTAGAATCTGGAACTGCACATGGAAATAGCGATGGCTTTCTTGAAGAATCTGAAACTTACTAGGGCTTGAGAGACAGCCCAGCAGTTAAGAGCACTGGAAGCTCTTCCAGAGGACTTGGGTTTGATTCCTAGCACCAATATGGCAGCTAACAACCACCTGTAACTCCAGGCCTGGGGGACCCAACACCTTCTTCTGACCACCAAGAGGACTGTGCACATGTGGTACACAGACATACATAGGGGCAAAACAGTCCCCTGATGAAATATAATACAAATTAATTTTTAAAGTTACGATATAATGGCTGTAATCTAGGTGGTATAAATGATAGGGCTTTGACACATATTTATAATGTTCCACGTGATTCTAATGTGTAGCATTGGTAGGGACACTTTGACTTGGAAAATGCAGTCTGAACTGACAGTTAGAATTAAAACCTTTCCCTAAAACACATTCATCTAAGACACCTGGGGCATGACTGGGCAGTGACACTTGAGATGGAAACAATCTGCTATTATTTATACTGATTAATTCCAGCTCTTAGTGCTGATGTCTTGTCTTTAAGGAGCACTTTGGAGGAGGGTGGGAGGGGCAGACTTGATGAGGTCACATAGATGAGACAGGAACCAGCAATGGACTCCCGTTGTTTGGTAAACACACCCAGTGCTTAATGGTGCCTAATGGTGCCTGTAATTGATGTCTAGAGTTATTTAAAAGTAAATTTACTAGAAAATAATTAGCAATTTTATAGTTCACTACTTTCTAATTTTGTGGATAACATTTTTCTCAGTTGTATCAGGCACCACCATAGGACATGCTGTGAAGTCATGTGACCAAAGTGGAGGTAGCACATGGATAAGGATATAAATATATTTTTTAAGTGTTTGTTATCCAGATCATCAAGTGGTACATAAGCCCCTCTTCCTTCCACCACTGTCCCTCACTTTGCTCCCACTGCCCCATTTGAGTCTGCAATAAATCATCCTTAATCAACATCACGGGAAGTTTGTGGGAAGGCTGCTTGCAGATGGTTTATCTTTGACCTTGGGCACTTTTAACCTCGGCAGTGGGAGTTGAAAGGAAACCTGTTTTCTCATTAGTCCAGATACATCTTACCTTAATAAGCTTGTAAAAATATTCATTACAACACATTAACTCACCTCTCTTTCCACTCAGCTAGCCCAAAGCTATGAGGAAAAATGAATCATAGAAATGCACTAAAGATTCTGTGAAAGCTTTATGAAAGAATCCACTGGTGTATCCATCTGGCTGCATCTTCATGCTCAGAGAAAGGATTTGCTATTATTTTCAGACAGAGGATCCCACTGTCTTTTAAAAACCTGAGAAACAGTGGCTCCCTCTGGGCAATGAGTATGCCATTTGAGGATCTGCAGCATGCATGCCCTTGGAAGCTTGCTACAAGTGTAGAATTTTGAGCTGGACATGGTACACATCTTAGAATCTGCAACATTAGAGACCAGGCTGAGTTACAAAGTAAACTTGTCTTCTGGCTCAGGAAAAGAAGGAAGGAAGGAAGGAAGGAAGGAAGGAAGGAAGGAAGGAAGGAAGGAAGGAAGGAAAGAAGGAAGGAAGGAAGGAAAAATGGAGGTGAGGGGGAGGAAGAGGGAAGAAAGGATGCAGATTTCTGGTCCTGCTTCAACTACTAAAAGAGATTCTTCAGAGAGCATAGATTTGTGTTTTGAGGACTTTTCAGACTCATATACAGGCTACAGTTTGAGACCTAAAATCTTGTGGTGATTTTGAAAACAATGATTAAGACATTCTACATGGAAAAAAATGTTCTGAAAAGCAGTTTGAAGGTGCTTTTGAGGTCATGGGTATTGCTGGTTCTGTTCATATTACTCATGATGTCACCAAAATACTGAGGTAGAGGTCCAGAGTGTTCAGTCTAGTGTTTCATCAGTAATCCTGGTCTGTGTTGCTATACAATGGACCCTGCAGGGCCTACACATATTATAGGGTAAGCTGGTGTGAGATTTGGCATTCCAGGAGACAGGAGTGAAGTGGTGACCCATATCCCATCTGTAATCATTCTACTTTATTCAGAAACAATAGGATGGTACAGGACCATATGAAATAGTTTTATAAACCAACACTAGTGAAGGCTAAACACATACATGATGGAAACATTTAAAATGTCCTACAAAATCCAATCTTCCTTCATATGTCTTCTGTTATTTTACTTTAATTTGCAACAGTATAGGAATTAATTTGTTTCCTAGTCTGGCACAGTTCAATAATTTTCTTATGGTACAGGTTATGTGGTCTAATGAAATAATATTGGGATATGTCTTTCTCTAGCCAAAAAACACTTTGCAAGATGAAAAAAATCCAGTAAATCCTTCAGCAGATGGCTGGCATAATGTTCACTGAGTGCCTCCTAAGATCACCCTTAGTCATACTATCTACCCATGGTGACCAGAGTACTGGATAGCTTTATGTCAACTTGACATAAGCTAAAGACATCTGAGAGATGGGGACCTCAACTGAGAAAATGCCTCCATAAGTTTGTGCTGTAGGTAAGACTGTAGACTATTTTCTTAATTAGTGATTGATTCGGGGAGCCCAGTCCATTGTGGGTAGGGCCATCTCTGGACTGTAGGTCCTGTATTCTATAAGAAAGCAGGTTGAGCAAGTGATGAGGAGCAAGCCAGTAAGCAGCACCCCTCCACAATCTCTGCAGGAGCTCCTGCATCCAGGTTCCTATCCTGCTTGAGTTCCTGCCCTCACTGCTTTTGATGATGAACTGTTGTTATATGAAACTGTTAGTGAAATAAACCATTTACTTTACAATTTGCTTTGGGTCATGGTGTTTCATGGTAGCAGTAACAAACTTCTCAGCTCGAATGTAGAGTAATGATGCCTTAATGGTATTGAAAAAGAAGATGCAAGAATGGGCTGGGTCTCCCAAACACATTGAATCTTTTCAAGAAATATTATAGCAAACATAGTCAATACCGCTTCAGCAATATGGATACCAGAATCCCTGGTTGTACCTTGCCATCTTTCCCACAAAGTTGCTTGACTGTTTTTCATTATCTGAGCTACAAATAAGTCAAAGGAAACTGGGATGAGCTAGAAAACTTCACTGGGACGGTGACTATTTGTCTTTGTTTCTTTATCTTCTAGGTGGTATTCACAACCTAAATCAGTGCCAGGTGACATGGGAGAGAGGAAAAGAATCTATAACTTGCAGGCTGAGAAGTTAAGGAATCAGTCCCTGTAATTCATCCATGACAATCCAGCAATAGCTTAGCAATATCTTCCTTTCTTGTGTCTCCATGGTGACAGAGAGTAGCTGGCTAACAAGACTGGTAAAATGCCCCACTACATACTTTAGGAGAATATAAAAATCTCCCTTTTTCCAAGTGAAGCCTTATGATGGCTCAAAGTGGGGAAAGTTTCAGATAGAGCCAGAGTTGGGGTCTAAAGTTTGTCATTACTAGCTATAAGACACCAGAGTGACATACATCAGTTCTAGGCTCAGTTTCCTCATCCCTAAAGTGGTGTGTTGTTAGTGCCAACCCCATGGTGTATGTGAGAAACACTGAGCAAAGTAGTCTATGTAAGGGACTTTGTGTTTCTCCATTCAGTTTGTAAAGAAAGGTCTGCAAGAATGGTTTGCTCACTGTATTTTTAGCAAACACTGATATAGAAGCTTGGGATATCTGGAATAAGAGAGTGAAGAGAGTGAAGTCAGGCAACAGAAAACAGGAAGGTGACGTGGGTTTTATCATAACAGTGGACACTAAGAAAACCCATGAATAATGAGGCTGAAGGCCACAAGGACAGAGCTCAGGAGTAGGTGAGTGGTGACACTTTTCCGTGGCTAGGGGAACCTCCATAAATGGAAAAACACTAAAGCAAAGGCCTGCTGTATGCTGCACTGTGCCATGAGGGATGTCTGACATGGTATACTCCTGGTATAGGAAGCAGCACCAGACTCTTGTTAAGTGCCCAATAAATGCGACTTTACAAGCTGGTGATAGTTAATTGGACATAAAAGAGAAGTTCTCTTTTTTCCTAGCAGTGCTGAGCATCAAACCCATGGTTTCTGTGCATGTTAGAAAACATCCTTACAATTGAGCACCACACCAGTCTGGAGATGCCAGTTTTATCTGTGATAATAACATGACAAAAGGAGCTTGATTGGGCTGTGGAGTCTTCAAATGGCTTCACAAGTAAAAAAAAAAAAAAAAAAAAAAAAATGAAGTCTTTTCTGGACCTTTTTACCTCACATCTTGACTTGGGGATGGAAGGCCAGACTTCACTCACCAAGGAAAGAAGGGAATTCAAAAACTCATCCTCTTTTGGGTAAGTCAGCAGCTCCACCATGTCTGTTAGTCACAACAGTAAGCCCTCACAAGAGTGAAGAGTCAACTCCTGGACAAATGGGACCAAGGAGCAGAAAATGGGGTCAAAGGCAGATTTGAAATGTCTTTGCCAGGTGTTCTCTTCTTTAACCAACATACTTACCCCACTTTCACACCCCCAATTCCTCTCTTGGTTTGCTGTTGGCTGTTGCAGCTTCAGGCCCTGGCATCCTAATCTTACCTCTTAGGACCTCCATCCCCAACCCTCAACCCACGCCCACACCCACTTTGACTCATGTAGGGAAGAGCAACTCAGAGAAGCAGAATTGAAAGGGCTCAAGGAGCCTTGTAAAGCAGTTACACTGAGGATGGGACTGAGTCAGTCAGGAATCGTGAGAGACATGTTTCTGTCAGGTGTCATAGCAGCAGGCAAGAATGATATTTTTTTTAATTAATTAATTAATTTATTTATTTTTATTTTATTTTTATTTTTTGGTTTTTCGAGACAGGGTTTCTCTGTATAGCTCTGGCTGTCCTGGAACTCACTCTGTGGACCAGGCTGGCCTTGAACTCAGAAATCCACCTGCCTCTGCCTTCCAAGTGCTGGGATTAAAGGCGTGCGCCACCACGCCCAGCTTATTTATTTATTTACTGGAAAAGAAGTGTTGCTGCAGAGAAGGCCCTCCAAGTACAAAGTGTAACAAACACCATGTGGGCGTGGCAACAAATCATCCTGGCAGGGCCTGCTTGAGAAGTAGCTGAAAGGGAGGGGGCAAGGGACAGGCTGTAAAATTCCTCCTGAGCTAAGCAGAGAAGTTAAATCCTACAGACGATGGGAAATCGTGAAGACATAATGTGTTGGTTTTCTCTATATCTTCTTTTGGAATAATTCTTTCCAATTTAGTGATCATTTCCCAAACCATAAGGGCAGGGTTGTCTCAGTCTGGTCCCGAAGTATGAGTGACTTAGCCAAACTATGAACCCTCTAGATCTTCAGCCATTGTTGACTGATTCCCATCGGATACACTTTCAATGGAGCTCTTAGGGAAAACATCTTTCCTGTGGTGGCATTTGGAGTGGTGTAAGCTTGCCTACAAACAGCCATGTGTAATGACATGTGTAAGGGTATTGGGAAATAAAAAGAGAAAACTGCCAGAAGTTCTGAAGTAGAAAGGACTGGAAGAGAGTAGATTCCCTGTGAGGGTTAATGATGGGGGTACACTCAATTAGACTGGGAGACATCTAGCAGGTTAATAAAACACATTGGTGAGTGTTTCCTTAAGGGTGTTTCCAGAGAGGGTCAACTAAGAAGAACAGTAACCCAGCACGTGGACGATATCAATATCATCCCATAGGCTGGGTCACGATGGAAAGAGAGGAAGAACTGGGAGAGACCTGGAGTGAAGGCATTTCTTCTCTCTGTTGCTTGTCTGCCATGAGGTAAACACCCTCCTTTTCCACATGCTTTCTGCCATGATGCTCTGCTTCACCATGGGCGAGTCAATGGCACTGAGGAACACTGACCTAAAATCTTGACACTAAAATGCTAACCTAACTTTCCATCCCTAAGTTGTTTATCTTGGGTAATTTTCACAAGTCTGAATAACACTTCTACAGATGTTATTAAGTAATTAGATAAGAATTATACATAAAGACAGATATACTTTAGAAATCTGTTCCATGATACAGTAAAGTCTCTTTAACCCTTGATCTTATTTAAGCTGTGTGGCCTCGACTCCTGGTTAACACAGGAGTCATGAGTCATTTCTCTTGTCAGTTCATGTTCATAGATCCAGACTGTCTTATAAATAGGTTAGGGGTTAAACTAGTGAAAGAATTCTGCTATGAAGAGACCTCATTTAACTACACCAGGAAAATCTTAGTGTTGAGTGTAAGTGGCCCTATGCATTTATCGGCTGAATCTGACAATCCCTAATGAGAATAATAAGACACAGCTTGAGCTTGACTCTGGTTCTATTTGATTTTAAATTACATACAGGCTGTCAGATAAGTAGAGGCTCAAGGATGACTATAGAGTCCCATATAACTCTCCCAAAGGTCTTTAGTGTGATTGTTCCTCCCTGTATTCCCTCTTTTATCCTGTTCTTCATTCCACCTCCATATTTAACCCTCCTGGTCTAGTTCCTACTCTCTCTTAACACTATACCCTATTTCTCCTTCCTGGGAAGAGCCCCTCCTTATCCCCCACCTGAGGCCCCTTACTAATCTCTGTAAGTATTCAGATTGAAACAAACATATCTTAAAGGTTTAAAAGCTTATCTAAACATATCTAAAGCTTAAGAGCTAACATCTACATATAAGAGAAACCATGCAGTATTTGCCTTTTGGGGTCTTAGTACCTCTGTCAGGATGATTGTTTCTAGATCCATCCATTTACCTGCAACTTTCAAATTTTCATTTTTCTTAGCAGCTAGATGGTATTTTGTTGTGTAAATGGACCACATTTTCAGTAGCCATTCATCAGTTAATAGACATCTAAGCATGCGTTAGACTTGCACAGGCTCAAACTAGACAAAACCTCAGCACTGAGAAGACACAAATACCCATTCCTAAACAAGAAATTATTTTCAATAGATACTTGCTGGGAAAGGGAAAGTCAGTTTTCTTCAATGGAGTTTCACTTCATAGATCAACCACTACCCTCCAGGGTCAGCCTCACACCCAGGAACAGTTGGCCAACAAAAACTCCATTGTTTTCTTTGTGCACTTTTCATTTTGTTTTGGAATTTTTGTTTTATTGATTTTCTTTTTCTTTTCTTTTCTTTTTTTTTTAAGTTTGCCTATTTTGATTTTTTTGTTGTAGTTCATGGCAGTTGTAGCTTGAGAGAGAGACTGTGTATGAGTAGGGGTGTAGGAAGATCTGGGAGGAGATGGGGAGGGGAAAATGATCAAAGTACATTGTCTGAAAAATGTTTTAATAAGATATTGTAAGATAATTAATATATGATGGAAAGAGAGAGTATCTGATCACTAAGGTTAAGAGCACTTGAAACAGACTAGAATCAGTTAGACTAACTGGACCTTGACATAGAAATACTAAGATTGCTTCCTTCCAGTCTGTGCCAGTTTACCTTGGGCTAGAACTCTACAGCCAGTCCCACAGAACCCAGAGGAGGCTCCTCTCCTAGACCCTCTAGCATGCCCATGATCATAGGATCAGGAGTGAGTAGGACACATTATCTATTCCAACACCACCAGGAGTAACTGGGACCAGCAGGATCCAGGGATACAGGAATCCCGCCCCTTCAGTGGCTCTGGTTCCTTCTGGTCTGTACCAGTTTACATTGGATGCAAACTTCACAACCAGTCCCACAGCACACAGATGAGGCTCAAATCCCAGGCTCTCTAACATCCCAGGACCACAGGATCCCAGGATCCCAGATTCAGGATCCCAGGAGCTTGGTCACACCAGGTTCTCAGGGTCCCAGAGGCAACTTGACTCCCAGGAACTCTGACAAACCCAGAATCTCAGAATCACAGGATCATAGAAATAGCTGGACTCTGAGGAGTTCTGACACAACCAGAATTACAGGAAGGACAGGCTCTAGTCAGATACAGTAAGGGGAAATAGCACTAGAGATAATCAGATGGCAGGGGACAAGTCTAAGAACATAAACAACAGAAACCAAGATTACTTGGCATCATCAGAACCCAATTCTCCCACCCTAGCAAGTCCTGGATACACCATCCCACTGGAAAAGCAAGATTCAGATCTAAAATCACTTCTCATGGTCATGATAGAGCACTTCAAGAAGGACCATAAATAACCCCCTTAAAGAAATACAGGAGAACACAGGTAAGCAGGTAGAAACCCTTAAAGAGAAAACACAAAATTCCCTTAAAGATTTACAGGAAAACACAATCAAACAGTGAAGGAAATGAACAAAACCATCCGAGAACTAAAAATGGAAATGGAAACAATAAAGAAATCACAAAGGGAGATAACCCTGGAAATAGAAAACCTAGGAAAGAGATCAGAAGCCATAGATGCAAGCATCACCAACAGAATACAAGAGATAGAAGAGAGAATCTCAAGGGCAGAAGATACCATAGAAAACATTGACACAACAGTCAAAGAAAATACAAAAGGCAAAAAATCTCCTAACCCAAAACATCCAGGAAATCCAGGACACAATGAGAAGACCAATCCAAGGATAATAGGTATAGAAGATAGTGAAGATTCCCTACTTAAGAGGCCAGTAAATAGCTTCAACAAAATTATAGAAGAAAACTTCCCCAACCTAAAGAAAGAGATGCCGTGAACATATATGAAGACTACAGACCTCCAAATAGACTGGACCAGAAAAGAAATTCCTCCTGTCACATAATAATCAAAACACCAAATGCATTAAACAAGAAAGAATATTAAGGGATGGAGAGATGGCACAGTGGGTAAGAGCACTGATTGCTCTTCCAGAGGCCCTGAGTTCAGTTCCCAGAGACCACATGGTGACTCACAACCATCTGTAATGGGATCAGCCCCCCTGTTCTGGTGTGTCTGAAGACATCAACAGTGCACTCACATACATTAAGTAAATAAATAAATCTTTTTTTTTTTTTTTTAAAAAAAGAATATTAAAGCAGTAAGGGAAAAAGGTCAAGTAACATATAAAGGCAGACCTATCAGAATTATACCAGACTTCTCACCAGAGACTATGAAAGCTAGAAGATCCTGGGCAGATGTCCCACAGACCCTAAGAGAACATAAATGCCAACTCACACTACTACACCCAATAAAACTCTCAATTACTATAGGCAGAGAAAGAAAGATATCCATGACAAAACCAAATTTACACAGTATCTTTCCACAAATCCAGCTCTACAAAGGATAATAGATGGAAAACACCAACACAAGGAGGGAAACTACACCCTAAGAAAAGCAAGAAAGTAATCTTTCAACAAACTCAAAAGAAGACAGCCACACAAACATAATTCCACCCCTAACAACAAAAATAACAGGAAGTAACAATCACTTTTCCTTAATATCTCTTAACATCAATGGACTCAATTCTCTAATAAAAAGACATAGACTAAGAGACTCGATACTTAAACAGGACCCAGCATTTTGCTGCGTACAGGAAATGCACCTCAGTGACAACGACAGACACTACCTCAGAGAAAAGGGTTGGAAAACAGTTTCCCAAGCAAATGGTCCCAAGAAACAAGCTGGAGTAGCCATTCTAATATCGAATAAAATCAACTTTCAACCAAAAGTTCATACTGGTGAAAGGAAAAAAATCTACCAAGATGAACTCTCAATTCTGAACATATATACTCCAAATGCAAGGGCACCCACATTCATAAAAGAACCTTTGCAAAAGCTCAAAGCACACATATCACCCCATACAATAATTGTGGGAGACTTTAACTCCCCACTCTCAGCAATGGACAGATCATGGAAACACTAGTGTGGAACAAATGGATCTAACAGATATTTATAGAACATTTCATCATAAAACAAAAGAATATATGTTCTTCTCAGCATGTCATGGAACCTTCTCCAAAATTGATCATATAATTGGTCACAAAACAAGCCTCAACAGATGTAAGAGTGAAATTATCCCATGCACCCTATCAGATCACCACAGATTAAGATTGCCCTTAAATTCCAACAAAAACAATGGAAAACACACATACACATGGAAGCTGAACAACACTCTACTCAGTGATAACTTTGTCAAGGAAGAAATAAAGAAATAAATTAAAGACTTTTTAGAATTTAATGAAAATGAAGACACAACATACCAAAATTTATGGGACACAAGGAAAAGAGCGCTAAGAGGAAAGCTCATAGCTCTGAGGGCCTCCCGAAAGAAACTGGAGAGCGCTTACACTAGCGGCTTGACAGCACACTTGAAAGCTCTAGAACAAAAAGAAGTAAATACACCCAAGAGGAGTACGTTGTAGGAAATAATCAAACTCAGGGCTGAAATCAACCAAATTAAAACAAAAAAGAACTATACAAGTAATCAACAAAACCAGGAGCTGGTTCTTTGAGAAAATCAACAAGATAGATAAACCCTTAAAGGTAGACATAACTACAGAAACTGTTGAAATAAAAAAAACACACACACACACATCAGATCCTACTACAAAAGTTTATACTCAACTAAATTTGAAAATCTGGATGTAATGGACAATTTTCTAGACACATACCAGGTGCCAGTTAAAACAGAATCAGATAAACCATCTAAACAGTCCCATAACCTCGAGAGAGAAAGAGAAGCAGTGTGGGGAGCCACCCTCACATTCGCCATTACAAGATGGCGCTGATG
>NC_034590.1:93941814-93954069 GCF_900095145.1 Mus pahari | reverse complement strand
GAGGAATTCAAGGCCCATACCTAAACATAGTAAAAGCAATATATAGCAAAGTAGTAGCCAACATCAAACTAAATGGAGAGAAACTTGAAGCAATCCTGCTAAAATCAGGGACTAGGCAAGGCTGCCCACTTTCTCCCTATATACTCAATATATAGTATTCGAAGTTCTAGCTAGAACAATTAGACAACAAAAGGAGGTCAAAGGGGTACAAATTGGAAAGGAAGAAGTCAAAATATCACTATTTGCAGATGATATGATTGTATATTAAGTGAACCCAATAATTCCACCAGAGAACTCCTAAAGCTTATAAACAACTTCAGCAAAGTGGCTGGATATAAAATTAACTCAAACAAATTAGTAGACTTCCTCTACTCAAAGGATAAACAGGCTGAGAAAGAAATTAGGGAAATGACACCCTTCATAATAGTCACAAATAATATTACATAATTGGTGTGACTCTAACCAAGCAAGTGAAAGATCTGTATGACAAGAACCTTAAGTCTCTGAAGAAAGAAATTGAAGAAGATCTCAGAAGATGAAAAGATCTCCCATGCTCTTGGATTAGCAGGATTAATAGAATAAAAATGGCCATCTTGCTGAAAGTAATCTACAGATTCAATGAAATCCCCATCAAAATTCCAACTCAATTCTCCATAGAGTTAGAAAGAGCAATTTGTAAATTCATTTGGAATAACCAAAAAAAAAAAAAAAAAAAAAACCAGGATAGCAAAAACTATTCTCAACAATAAAAGAACTTCTGGGGGGAAATCACCACCCCTGACCTCCAGTTGCATTACAAAGCAATAGTGATAACAACTGCATGGTGTTGCTAGAGCGATCAGTGGAATAGAATTGAAGACACAGAAATGAACCCACACACATATTCTCACTTGATATTTGACAAAGGAGCTAAAACCATACCATGGAAAAAAGATAGCATTTTTAACAAATGGTGCTAATTCTACTGTAGGTCAGCATGTTAAAAAAAAAAAAAAAATCGACCCATTCTTATCTCCTTCTACAAAGCTCAAGTCCAAGTGGATCAAGAACCTCCGCATAAAACCAGGTACACAAACTTATAAAGGAGAAAGTGGGGAAGAGCCTCAAACACATGGGCACAGGGAAAAAAAATTCCTGAACAGAACACCAATGGCTTATACTCTAAGATCAAGAATACATAAATGGGACCTCATAAAATTGCAAAGCTTCTGTAAGGAAAAGGACACTGTCAATAGGACAAAAAGGCAGCCAACAGATTGGGAAAAGATCTTTACTAATCTTACATCTTATAGAGAGCTAATATTCAATATATACAAAGAACTCAAGAAGTTAGACTCCATTGAATCAAATAACCCTATTAAAAAATGGGGTATAGAACTAAACATAGAATTTTCAACTGAGGAATACTGAATGGCTGAGAAGCACCTACAGAAATGTTCAACATCCTTAGTCATCAGGAAAATGCAAATCAAATCTACCCTGAGATTCCACCTCACCTCCATCAGAATGGCTAAGATCAAAAACTCAGGTGAAAGCAGATGCTGGCAAGGATGTGGAGAAAGAGGAACACTCCTCCATTGCTGGTGTGATTGAAAACTGGTACAACCATTCTGGAAATCAATTTGGTGATTCATCACAATATTGAACATACTACTACCTGAGGTCCCAGCTATACCACTCCTGGCCATATACCCAGAAGATGCTCCAACATGTAATATGGACACCTGCTCCACTATGATTATAGCAGCCCTATGTATAATAGCCAGGAGCTGGAAAGAACTCAGATATTCTTCAACAGAAGAATGGATACAGAAAATATGTTACATTTACACAATAGAGTACTGCTCAGCTATTAAAAATGATGAATTCATGAAATTCTTAGGCAAATGGATTGAACTAGAAAATATCATCCTGCGTGAGGTAACCCAATTGCAAAAGAACTCACATGGTATGCACTCACTAATAAGTGGATATTAGCCCCAAAGCTCCAAATAACCAAGATACAAATCACAGACCATATGAAGCTCAAGAAGAAGGAAGACCAAAGTGTGGGTACTTCAGTCCTTCTTAGAAGGAGAACAAAATACTCACAGGAGCAAATATGGAGATAAAGTGTAGAGCAGAGACTGAAGAGCCATCCAAAGACTATCCCACCTAGGGATTCATCCCATATACAGTTATCAAACCCAGACACTATTGTGGATGCCAAGAAGTGCATGCTGAAGGGAGCCTGATATGGCTGTCTTCTGAGAGGCCCTGCCAGAGCCTTACAAATACAGAGATGGATGCTCGCAGCCAACCATTGGACTAAGTGTGGGGTCCCCAATAGAGGAGTTAGAGAAAGGACTGGAGGAGTTGAAGGGGTTTGCAACCCCATGGGAAGAACAACAATATCAACCAACCAGACCCCCCAGAACTCACAGGGTCTAAGCCATCAACAAAAGAGTATACATGGCCCTAGCTGCATATGTAGCAGAGGATGGCCTTGTCATGCATCAATGGGAGGAGAGGTCCTAGGTCCTATGAAGGCTCAATAGATGCCCCAGTGTAGGAGAATTGAGGGCAGGGAGGTGGGAGAGGGTGGGTGAGTGGAGGAACACCCTCATAGAAGCAGGGGGAGGGAGGATGGAATAGGGGGTTCTGGGAGGGAGGGAACAGGGAAAGGGGATAACCTTTGAAATGTAAATAAAGAAAATATCCAATTAAAAAAAATACTGAGATTAAGGTGACTGATAGTCCTCCAAGAGGAAAAGTCAAAGATTTTGATATAATAACCCAGACTTCAAGAGAGAGTCTGGGCTAAAAATGTTTCAGCAACACAGAGAGGATATTTAAAACCAGGACAATGTATGAGGCCACCTGGACTGGGTATACATAGGACTCTGACAATGAATGTAGTCTCAGAAGAGATTGGAGGTGAGTCACCAGCAGTACAATGAAGTACAGAGAGGTACTGCAGGGATGAGTGAAGGGCATGAACGTTACTAATGCCTATGTCCCAAACACAGTCAGGAAATATATACCATTTCCATTCTTGATATGTATCTTTAATTCAAGATAAGCCCTTGTGGGTTATTTACCTAAACAAGTGTTGTTTATAATCTGGTGTATAATAGGATTTGTATAACTAAGAACATTCAACATATTGGTCCATATCTCTATGAGAAAAATCACCTCCAAATTTAAAAAGTATAGGATCCTCAAAATTGGAGAAGTCACTAGGAATGTGGGAACTTCCATGTCTGAGGTGGTACTAAGAGGACAGTAGATCCTAAGGTGCATCTTGAGATATATCATTTTCTGGGTTAGATGGGCAAAATTGGGAGGGTGAACTGAAATGTAGAAGACAGTGTCTGAGGACAACTTTGCACCTTCCATGTATGCTTGATTCACCCTCTCTTGAACCCTCAATGGTGATTAATATCATGAGATTATGGTGACTTCTCAATATACTTAGGTCTAGTATCCCTGTGTTTTATTAGCTTCTAGTTCCTGAGGTGCCTATCATTTGCGATGACTGCATATGCAGAATACAAACAAACAAACAAAAAAACAAGCAAAAAACACACCGGGTGTCTCAAACAATTTTTCTTCCTCATTTAATGAAGAATTGGGAATGAATTGTGATAGTGCATGTTGCCACGAATTCAATACCAGATTGATCTAAGGCAAGGATGGGCTACCAACTGAGACCTCAACAATTTCAACACTAGCATGATCTATATGCCAGCTGTGACACCCTGTCTACAAAAGGTAGTGGCTGGGAAATAAATAACTTCAGTATTGGTAGTTGAAGGGTTGTAGAAACAGTAGATTAAGGATGACACAAAGATGCAGGCTCTTATCATCAGTCTGAGGCTGATATTCTAATGTGTACCCTATTTTTCTTCATAGTCACAGCCATAACTCTGTATTTGACATCTTACAACATCACCGAGAAGTAGAGGATTTTGATAACAAGCCAAAATTTCCCATTGGGTAGAGGCACTGTTTTGAATTTGATTTTAAAATATTATATTTTCAGAAGCTCAGAACTGGCCTCTGCTGATATCCATTGGCCACCGGTGGATCATGCCTCCTGACAATGGGAGAATTAAGAAAAAACAATTGCTTACCTAAGTCTTAGCTTTTTCTTTGGAGTTAAGGAAGAGGTCCACTTTGCCTACACATATTACCACTCTTTAGCAATCGGTTCTATAGTTTAAGGAAGCAGAGACTGTTGGATAGATACCTATCATAGGAATTAGAGCTGTCAATGGCAGTTTGGAAGGAGACCTATAAATTTTCTTTGAGTAATGGGAGTGAATAAAATCACCCAGTAGATCCTCACAATAAGTAAACTGAATGGTCACCTCCAACATTAAGTAAGAATGGGGCAGGGAATGAGGTGCAGAGGAGGAGGAATCTGTGTGTGGGGGAGACAGGTAGGGAACAAAGGTGGGAGATGTGTGTTGAAGAAGAAGCTCTTTGAGGAGCAAAGGTCAAAAGTGATCCAGTGCTGAGAGAATTCACATAGATGAGGGCCAAAAAAAGATGACTTCCAAAAAATGTAGAGATGGCTGTCAGGAAAGCACTTGGTATGAAAGCATGAAGACCAGATCTCAGTCCCTAGCATCTACTCTCAAAGCTTGGCATGATAGCGTGGATCAATTGCCCAGGTGTTGGGGAGTCAAAGACGGGAAGATTTCCAGAGCTTATCATCTTGTCAGTCTAGCCAAATCAGTGAACTCCAAATTCAGTGGGAGACCAAGATGTCAGAGTGTCCTCTCTGTTCAGTGAATGACAGAGCACAAGTCTAATGAGAGCTGTAGAGAGAGGGATGTTCTGAACTTCCTCTGTGAAGCCAGGCCCCTGATCCAAAGGGACAAAGGGAGGAGGATGCAGATTAGACAAGAATGCTTGCAAGAAAAGGAAGTTTCTGGAACAAATACAAGGGGCCTGGGAAAAAAAGCTGCTTGGGGACCAATGAAAGCAATGAATAGCAGAACAGGGGGCCTGCCTGAGAAATTTAAGTAGAAATTTATAGAGACTTCACTGCATTCCTTCCCAGGAGCACTGGAGCAGCATAAATGCATGCTAGGATCCATCCAGGACTGGAAACCAGCCTGTGAGTCTATGATTTAGACCCAGTCCTTAGGCAGAGTCCTGTGGCATAAACAGTTCCCATTTTATTTCTTCCTTTTTTTTTTTGTCCCTCTCAACAGGATGCTGAAGGGAATGAAAGCCCTTATTTCCCAAACCTTTTCTCCACACATTCTGAGAAGTAGGTTCTCCCCCCTGACATCCTCTATAGACTCTTTCGTGGGGATAAAAACTACAAAAATATTTTCTCCCTTAAATGACAGAAAAGAGGCTATCTCCTGCTCAATCAGAAAATGTTGTCTTTGATGGGCAAAATCACAGCAGAATCTGCAGCCATCATCTGGAAGCTTCCCTGATCTTTTCTCCCAGGACAGAATGAATCAAAGTGGTTGCTAAATATCACCTTTTCCTCAAGTTATCAGAAAAATACCAAACCAAACCAAACAAAGCAAAACAAAAAGTCCAGCACTTATTTTTGTAGCATTTATTGAAGAGCTTGGATTCTTGTAAGGCTGTTCCTGTGATCTCAAAAACAAACTGGAGTCAGAAACAGTCCCTGCAGGTATTTCAGGGGAAGCATCCTTTGTTTCTAAGGCACAGCTATGGGAAATTATTGAGTAAAGATATGGCTGCAGTGTGCCTAGAGCAGGGCTGGGGAAGAGGACCCAGTTCTTCCTGTAAGCACAGAGGTAGAATGGTGGCTATGGATTGGCCTGTCTTTGATGCCATATGTCCCAGGCACAGGAAGCATCATGTGAAATGAAGTGCCAGGATCTAGGCCCCCAAGAGCCATAATATGTCATTTTCCCAACCTGTCTCCAGCCTGGTCCTGTAATTCTCCTGTGCCTTATTTCACTTTCTGTTGAACAGTTTGTGTTTCTTCAAGCTTGGGAGGTATGGAAAGAGAATGTGCTATCAGGAAAATCCCAGACACAATATATACATCTCTTAGTTTTGAGGCTAAAGGAAAGAGTCCAATGTCTTCTGTAGCCAGGACACTCTCAGGTCAAATTTGAGACTCTCTGCCTTTTGAGAAGTCATTGACCTGGTGCTTGCTGGGTTATTCTCATACTTCGGGGACTTCACTCTACTAAAGCTCTTGTGAACAGCAAATGGATCTTCTTAAAGCCTATTACAGTGGTAGCACATGCATGTTTGTCAAATACATAAAGAACTGGAACAATGAGAGGTTTTATAACCCTGTGGTTTGATCTAGCACTTATTACTGTGAATAGGATGGTATCCCAAGGTGTCATTATCTCTACCCAGGAACCAATCAATTAAACAGGAGAAGGGAACCATCCTATTCACAGTGGCAGTTCCTGTATCTATTGAGATGATCATGTGACTTTTTTGTGTTTATGTAGCTTGTTACATTTATTGACTTGTGTATGTTGAACTACCCTGCATTTCAGGAATTAAAGTCAACTTGGTCATGTTGCTCTGACTCCAAGTGGGGGTAGAAATGACAAGGGACAGTGGAAAGGTGTATGCACTGGCCAGCCAGTCCCACAGGGAGGCTTCCAGCATGGTTAGCACCTATGTAGCACTATCTACTTTTGAATGGATCGTTAAAAGTATGTGGATTCCCCATTGTGAAGCAAGCCTGGCAGATAGCTCACCTTTGTCATTGAAAAAGTGTTTATAGAACCACCCACTTTAGAGATTTGTGTGCTGGGCTGTTTTCTTTCCTGTACCTCTGACAGGAAAGAAGTAGAAAGGAAATCATTGTTGAGGGAGTGGGTTTAGGATGGGTAACATGGCATGCTTCCTATTTTTTTGAATGTGTAAAATGAGGAGTTTTCCCAGCAAGTGTCCATGATCATTTCTACTAGTCCGCCGCTATATCAACACCAGTTCTTTCTATAACTTACATTTAGTGCTATGCCTGGAGCCACAACCTGTGCTCTGGTTCTGCTTCAGCATTGTGTAGCAATTTCCTCCAAGGTAAAACTACTCAAGTGCAAGAAAGCTCTTTAAGATACAGGATGGCCACCCTTTTGACAAACCTTTATCTCTAAAAATATTTACATTATTATTCATAACAATAAAAAGTTAGTTGTGAAGTAGCAACAAAAATAATTTTATAGTTGGGGGTCACCACAACATGAAGAACTATATTAAAGGGTCAGTACACCAGGAAGGTTGACAACCTTTGTTCTAAAGGGAGGGGAAACATTCCACCCTGCAAGGGAGCTCTTTAAAACTTAGGAAGTAACTCAAAAACTTCAGGATTCCATGGAACTGAATAGCTTAGTCTCTTCCCTTCTCAAATTAATAAATAAGGACTCGTAAGACTCACTCTTAGAGAAGTTGTACTGCCAGAGTAGGGTAGCCTCAAGACAGTGAAGCTGCCTGAAATAGAGACTCTCTGAACCAAGGAGCTATCTGGAAGTCACTCAGTGACCTTGTAGCTTTTGTGATCTGGGACCCATGCTGGGGTGGGATTTTGCTGATTCAGCCATCTTAAAATAATTTCCACTCTTATATGTAACCCCTCCCGCATACTTCTGTAAGCATCCCCAATTGACTCATTGATTCAGCAAGTTAGATTTTTGGTGATAACTGTACTTCAATTTATTGTCAGTTGAGGCTTCACATCTCTATAGGAACTAGGGGACACTCCTTAAATTTCCAAGTCTATACCACCCTCACCTTTAAAGAGCAACTAACTGTAAGCAGAAACAACAAATAAAGCGTGAGTTGTGAAGCTTGCCATGCAACCTCTAAGCTATAGGACTAATATAAATCACATTCCCATACAACTGAAGATGTGTGAGCATGATGGTTAAATCCTTCTGCCAACTTGATTGGATATAAAATTAACTAAGACACACTTCTTGGCAGCCTCCCAGACAATGAAGCCTGAAGAGAAAACCACTGCTTTGGGTCTGCCTGCCTTGTCTCCCTGCTTGTGAGTGCATCTACTTGGTTGTTGCCACTGCAGCTGCCATTCTTCACTGACATCCGGGCCCAGCTTCTCCAGCCTTCCAACGCAGATGGAAGAGCAGCATCTCTCCAGGAATCCTCTGAGCATTTGATACCTTTGACTTCTGAGACATCCAGCCTCATGGTCTGAGCCATATTTTCAGCCATTCTAACATGCAGAAGACCAATTTTGGATTTGCAGCCTAAACTGTGAAGGCCAGTCTACTAATTACCCTTTGTAATGTATGTCCATTTTGTTGGTTTCTTCCCTAAGAGAACCTTTATTGCTATTGTGCATGTTTTAGTCACAACTCTGCTGCTGTGACAGAACTCCTGAGAGAGTCAACTAAGAATAGACAGAGTCACTGTAACTCCAAGCTTCAGCCCATGATCAGCTGGCTCCATTGCTGGTAGGCCTCTGACAAAGTAGGAGCAGCATGCTAGATGTTTGGGAAAGCTCCTTGGGTCATGGTAGGTAATAAAGAGAAGAAGAGGTGTGCTCATTCAGTTCCTACTTTTTGGTTTCCAACAGTTACCAATGATGGCATTAAGTTGGGAATTTGTCAATGAATTAAATTTATCAATGAATTCAAAGCCCTCACTATCCCTTACCTTTTATGCCCCATCTCTGAACACTGCACTTTGGGATAAGGCATTAACAGTTCCCTCTAGGGAAACATTTCACATTCTAACCATAACAGTGAATGTGTGCGCTTTAAGTTTAACCACTTATTGATTTCAGCACATTTCAGACAGCGAATTCCTATTGCTGGGATGTTTTCTTCTTGTGTTTAGGTCAGTGAAGTAAAACTGCTGTAAGGAAGGAGAGTCATCTTGTTACCTTGGCCTTGGACAATGTCAAGGAAACTGGAAGATAAAAGGTCTCCAGAAGGATTTATGTTACTTATTAATGTCCTGGTAAACATTGAAAGAAGATTCAGCAGTTTTTTTTTCTTCTTCTGGAGAATGTTTTCCCTTGATCATAAAGTTCCTGTGCACATTTCCCTTTCTACCCCAAATCTTTGCCCAATAGCTTTCCTTAATTACTGGGTTATGTAGGTATTTACATTTTGTGTTATTAGCATCTACTATTTTGTACTTTGGTATAACTCTGGAGTATAGCAATCTTATGACTAGGGGGACAAGGTAAATGCTAAAGGTTTGTTCTCAATGCTGTGAGTGCCTGGAATTCTTCACTTTCCTCTTGTTGGCTCTCTCCCATTTTATGTCTCTACTGCCCTATTTTGTACCCTACCCACCATCCCATCCTGGCAGTGTAAATATTTTCCTCTCTGTATTCCCTGTTGACCTCCCTCCTGAGCTTGGTGTTTTGTCAAGGTAACCCAGCTTTACTGTTCTT
This sequence comes from Mus pahari, assembly GCF_900095145.1. Taxonomy (NCBI): domain Eukaryota; kingdom Metazoa; phylum Chordata; class Mammalia; order Rodentia; family Muridae; genus Mus; species Mus pahari. The sequence goes on along the minus strand of NC_034590.1, from coordinate 93,944,699 downwards.
CATATTTCTTTTAAAAATATCTTTATTATGATTTTATTCTATTTTTATAAATGTTTTCACCTGTGTGTATGCCTGTGTACCATTTGCATGTAGTTCCTACAGAGGCCAGAAGAGGGCAAGAGATCCTCTGGAACTGGAGTTACAAGTGATTGTGACTCACCATGTGGGTGATGAGAACCAACCCCAGGTCCTCTGGAAGAGTTGTTGGAGAGAGTCATTCGTTAAACTTTTGCTTCCCTCAACTCTATTTCCTTTTGTTGTCATGTGATCACTCTATAGATCATGTAATGGAGTGAATGAAACATGATGAATATAAAGTACTCTTGTTGTCCTGTATTCAGGGATTCCTGCTCATCTCCAGTTGTAGATTTATAGATTCGCCTGTATTTCCTCTTTGGATGCCATAAGATGTACCTTATTACTTCACCATACTTCATTATTTTTAAGATGTGATTTCAATGTACCTCTTACCTGGAAATGACAGTTCCTCATTCTTATGAGAAAGCAGACATGTGACCTCTTATGTTCCCACCCTGAAACATATCATTTGCTCTTAATTTCACATCCAGGTTCTCCACCAACTCTGTAGATCATGTATAATTTAGGAGCTAGACCATCAGACACTGAACTCATAGCTTAGAAGCTTATCTTGCATTGATGTTTCCTGGATCCTTGTGAAACCTAAAAAGCATTTAATCTGGAGCAAGGAAAAAGCTAGAAAGAGGAAGTTTCTAAGTGCAGAGTAAAAGGAGGTTTTACATTTGAATGTGTGAATTTCAGCCAACTTAGTTCTGTTTATAGGGAGCTTTGAAAAACATTTCCTGTCCTGAGCTTTATGCAAATCAACCATGTTTCACTTTCTCTCAGCATTTTCATGATTATTCAATGTGAGTAAAACAGTAGAATTAATTACCTAACAACACCATTTTAGAAATGCCATAAAGGTATATTGTTCTGGAATGGATATTGAGAAACTATCCAAATCTTCCTCCTCATCCTCCATCTTAGTGATTATCAACCTCATCCCCATCACCATCTTCACCTTTACTCTACAGCTTCAGCATCATCAGCATCACTATCACCATTGTCATCAGCATCAGCATCCTTCCTATCAGTGGCACATTTTATTATTTTCAGATGCCTCCCTATCTATTGCAACATTTTTATCTCCATGGAAACCTTGAGTAGTAGTCAGGTGAGGATTAAATATACTTCTGTGATAGATATAAAAATTAAAAGTAAGTCCGATTGGTAGTTCTTTTTGTAGAATTCACAGATATATACAGGGATAAAAGCCAGCTACCTGTTCTGACAGTGGAGAAGTTTTTCTTGGGAAATAATAGGGCGGAAAAATGGGAGAGGTCAAGGAAGTCATCTGCAGAGGTTAGTTGAGGATATTCCTTAAGTTTGTATGGAATCCCATAAACAGCCATATCTCTACCAACATAATGATGTCCATTCACAAGCTAAAGCTATGGGAGTCTGCTAAGTAATTTTCTTATAAGTGTGTGTGTGTGTGTGTGTATGTGTGTGTGTGTGTGTGTCCTGAGCTGGTAAACTTAAGCTGCAGTATCAAGGCTTTTGTGTCTTTCAGGTGTGCAAAGATATTTCCAAACTGAGATGAACATAGTAGCAATTATAGTACAGTATTTGGAAGAATGAGTTCTTTTCTCATTTAGAACCACATGCAATAACCATGATCACTCATTCCAGGAAAGGGAGGGGAGCAGAGCATTAAATATAATTTATGCTTTGCTAATTGAAATCAAATACCAAGTTCAATCTCCCTGGGAGTTGCCACGCTCATATTTAAATCAGGCAGAAGTATTATATCCTGACTCTATGTTGTCAAGTTGTTTCGGCTTTTCTAGATAGGTAATGATCCATTCATCAAACCTCCACACCAAGAGACTAGGCTCTGTCACTCACTCTGAGTGGGAGAGTCAAAGAAACAGTCGCCACTAAAGAAATCAGACTATAAACATGCCAAATTTGCATTTATTTTCAGAATAAGAACTCCTCAAATACATTGCCAAATGGCAGGGCTTATTGTTGTTGTTGTTGTTGTTCTTGGTGGTGGTGGTTGGTTGGTTGGTTGGATTTTTTTTTGGGGGGGGGGGCTTTGCTTTGCTTTGCTTTGTTTGGTTTGGTTTGGTTTGGTTTGGTTTTAAATCCTCTTACTCTGGAGGCTTAGTCCTCTGCTCTTTCTTTATACAGAATGGCATATAAATGACTTAAGAGGGAGGGCTTACCAGACTTTTATTTCACAAGGAAAATGCTACATTTACCACCTGTTAACCATTTGAAAATGAGTTTGTCATCTTTACATGGGATATTTACATAAGGACACACACTTAGCAGCTATTATTTGGAAGCAGCGTTTACAGTGTGTGCTTTATGGGCTTATAGGGACAGGCAGACAGAGAAGAAGACTGAAGAGCCTTATCAGCACATGCCCTTCCAGAATGGGACAGGAGTGCAGGTTGGGAATGGCTACTCTTAGCCTGTTGAAGAATAACTTCAGAGGTTTTCTAGAACCAGATACATTGTTCTTTGACAGAATTTTAATATCTTCATAACCTAGTTGCCACTGAACTCCAAAACAGAACATATTTCTGAAAGAATGATATAACTCTTCCTTGCAGGGTTCAAAAACCCTAGTACCAGTTTCCTTGAAAATAAATCTCATAAAACCATGAGTGGGTTGAGCTCAAGGAAGAGAGCAGAAGGAAACATTAAAACTTTACTGAAGTTCTAAATCCCAGTTTCCTTAAAAACATTTCTGAAATGGTCAGTACCACCAGAGCTTGCTTGCTTGCTTGCTTGCTTGCTTGCTTGCTTGCTTGCTTGCTTGCTTGCTTGCTTGCTTGCTTGCTTGCTTGCTT
>NC_034590.1:93920992-93941804 GCF_900095145.1 Mus pahari | reverse complement strand
GGGTGCAGACCAGCTTGCTACTCTGCTGGACAGTGACAGGGTTCTCTATCTCAAAGGGGCACCTTCCCCTCCCTTTCCCAACTGTCCTCTTTCTCATCTTCCTCTCCTACTTCATTCTCTTCCTCTTCTCTCATCTTCTCCCCTCCCTCTCCCCCTCCCCTCCCCTCCCCCTTCTCTCCTCTCCCTCCCTCCCCTCCTTCTCTCCCTCCCTCCTTTTTTCTATCCCTCCCTCCCTCCCTCTCTCCCTCCTTCCCTTCTTTCCCTTCCTCCCACCCTCCTTTCCTCCTCAGTTCTCTGTTCCCTTCTTCCTCATTTTTCCTTCTTCTCTTTCCTCTCTCTTCCCTTCCTCTCTTCTTCCTTCTATTTATGTATTGACCTATTTTTAGTCAGTGTCTCATTGGGTGACATAGACTGGCCCCAAAGCCAGGAGGGTGCCTCAGTCTCCCTGACTACTGTAGTTACAGGTGTCTCCTACTATGCTAGACTTGCACATATGTCTTGTACAAAATCCACAGGAGATTCTGCTAAGGCTGACACCTGCTCAGAAATCGTTCTGCTCACAGAGCAAGTCCTCCCCTCCCCCAACACACACATCAGCTTCATGTAGTTCACCCTTCTACCCTGGTGTGTACCCCCTTCCTTTTAAAATGTGAACACTTGTATTTTGATCTGTATCTTTGTTTACTTTGGCATATTCGTTGCCTTCAGCTCAACTTTTCTTATCTGGAAAAAAACTATTTGTGCAGCTGCTTCTGAATGTGGTTTATCAGTCTGTGGCAAACAGGGTGATGAAAATCTATACCTTTTCCCCAGCCATAGTGTTTATGTTTCTGAAAGAAACATCCTGCCTTGCACATAGAATTCCTCAAAGACTCAGGAAACTAGTCTATCTATTCCCTGCCATCCAGGGTAGGGGTATGGGTGGGCAAGAAGTGACCAATACAAACACACCATCAAAAACCATCAATCAGGTTGCATTAAGCTTTATAACAACACAGTTTCCATTTAGTGGGAGAAATGACAGTTTAATAACAGCTGAACAGATTCAACTCTCCCCACTCATACACATTTCCAATTTTACTACAATTTCTGGCTTTGGAGATCTGAGAAACAAGTGCTTTATGTCAAACGTTGTGTTTTAATTGAACCATACTAATGGGAAGGGACACTTTATTTGGCAGCCCTTGAAAAGGATGTCTGCAGACAGTCCTTGCCCTCCCCCACCCACTTCACACTGCAAAGCAGCAGCATTCTTGCCAATGGCCCAATGAATGCCATCTCTGAGTAGAGAAAAATGAACCATGAGGTGACCCTGAGGGGGCAGCAGCGAGACAAACAAAAACATTGGGTCCTCCCTTCCTCTTCGCATCTGGAAGGGTGACTGTGAACAACTAACAAGCAAGCTCTGTCTTTGCCTCTAGGGCAGAGCCTGTCCCTTAGAGCATGCCCCAGGACCACAATCCTTAGGAACAAGGGTCTTCAGATCCGGGGCCACCCACCAAGAGGCTGGGGTTTACCTGATACCCACAGTTATAAGCATTCATCTTTGCCAACCTCAGGGCTCAAAACACAGATGCTCTCTCCTGTTCTGGGAGCATCCACGTAGGCCAGATGCCAGCAAGGGGATGTGTGCTGAGCTTCTCTGTAATTTAGAATGCTCAAGAAGAGAGAGAAGCACTTTGGATGGCTCTCGGATAGAAGGCTCTAGGGGTGTAGGCTACGTTTTGTTTTTGTTTTTGTTTTATTTTATTTTATTTTGGTGAAGAACATACGTGCATGCCTTTGCCTTCATATTGTGGGGAGAGAGGGAATCAAAGGGTTGTGGGATGAGGCCTTTGATGGGAAGGCTAGACAGACCTTGGAGGGAGGCTATTGCTCCCTGGGAGTCTTGGTGCTCTCAGTCACAAAAAGCATTCTGGAGAGATGCCAGAGCAGAAGTTTATGTACCAGGGATTAAATACAAGGCTAGAATCCAGACTCCCAAGTCTATAATAAGAGCTCCTGCAAAGTACACCTTCCTTTCTTCCTTCCTTCCTTCCTTCCTTCCTTCCTTCCTTCCTTCCTTCCTTCCTTCCTTCCTTCTTTTCTCTCTCTCTCTCTCTCTCTCTCTTTCTCTCTCTCTCTCTCTTTCTTTCTTACACTCAACATAGCATCTGTCTGTGACACTGGAAGGTGTTTATCCTGTTTAACTATTAACTAGTAGAAGATACTATTCATGGTGGATTTTATTAGCCATCTGGTCAACCAGACATTGTTGGTTCCTCCACAGGGATGCCATGAGATCTATACCTCTGCCTAAGTGTACGACACTGGATGTAACCTGAATGGATCAGGTTGGCAATCTGCTTGCTACTCCAGCATGGCTGACACTTCTGATCCTGGGGGATTTGGGACTCTGCTAAAGAGTATCCTTGCTATTCATTAGCCTTCCCTCCACACCATCAGCCTCACTTATCACCCTCTTCCTGTTCCCACTGGAAATCTTGACCAGTCATTTGGTAAAACATCATGTTGAAGGGTTTGTAGAATTTCCGAAGTCTATGGATGACATCTGGGTCAATTCGGGGATGAGTCCGACCTTTGCTCTTGCCCAAACATCTTGGGGCGCTGCTGTCTTCTGGCTTCTTCAGGCAGGGGAACCCCTTGGTTTTGTTGAAGTAAAAGTGCTTCTCAGTCACCACACGCTTGAGGCCCAGGAAATCCTGGACCTTGGCCATCTCCCCTGCAGGGTCCACTATGAGTCGCTCACCACTGACAAACAGGATCTGAGAAAGGGGAAAGTACTGTAGCCAGTTCTCCAGGTGCAAGGCATAGATCCCAATGCGAATGGCGCTCCAGGAGGCGTCAATCAGCCCCAGGGTCCGGTTTTTGAAGGCCAGCACCTCAAAGGTGGGAATCTCTGGCTTTTTTGACAGTGTCTGGGTGTAGTCAGAAATGGCCCTGGTCACTGGGTTCCGTACCACCACAATGAGTTTGATATCCTTGGCCATAGAGTGGATGCGCTTGGGAGCCTCATTCGTCACAAAATAACTGGGGGTCTTCTCCATAGTTATCTGCCCATCCAATGTCTTAGGCATCACATTTCTAGAAGAACAAAGAAAGAGGAAATGCAGTGGTTATTACTATACCCAAGATATTTTTAGTATCTTTGCACAAATTATATGCAACACATAGCCTAGGTAGGAACCACCAAATAGAGCAGAGGAGCACTGGGCAGTTCTGTCTCTATGTCCCAAATGTTGGCTTGACTATGTAATTATCAGAAAAGGCAGCATAAGATGTATGCATTACTCCTTGGGAAGCTTGTATTCCCGGGTTTAAACTGCCTTTCTACCTCTTACCAGTTGTATTTAACCTAGATATGCCCTTAATTTCCTTACATATTAGTTTTATAATCTCTGAAATGGAGGTAATGATAGCAACGACTTCACACTGTAGTATGAGGATTAAGGGAGATAATGTTTGAAAAGCATTTAGCATGGAATCTCTTGTGTGCATGAGCTCAGTAAATTAAGGGTTTTATAATTGTTGTCGTAGCTTTCAGGAAATGTTTGCGCTCAACAAGACCTCAAAGATTATCTAGTCCAGGGTTGGCAAATTCTCCTTGCCTCCTGTTTGTATGTGAGTCACAGCTAAGAAGGATTTATAACCTTTAAATGGCTGTGGGAAAAAGCCCAAATGATAGTAATAGCAGCATTGAATGATACATGAAAATTATGCAGAATTTATATTTCAGTGCTTGTAAATAAACCTTCATTGGGACACAGCCATACTTGCTCATTTACATATTGTTTATGGGCTGCTTTTATACAATAAATAGTGAAATTGGTTGATGCAACAGGTATGTGGCACACAGAACCTAAAATGTGCATTATTTTGCTTCTTAAAGAGGTTTTCTGACCCCTGATTTAGTATAAAACAGTGTTATAATAAATGTTAAAAAAAAAAAAAAAGCCCAAGGATAAAGAATGAACGAAGACATCAGGTAAGCTTTCTGTCCTCAGAAAACTATCCACATGCCTTGACCTCTTGACCTCTTTAGTCACCTTAAGTTCATTTGAGAACAAAATGACATAGCATGCAAGCATAGGCCTGGTTCAACATATACAATTTTCTTTTATTTATTTTTTTGCATCCAAGTTTGCCCAGCAAACCTCTCATAGAGGGATCTTGAATACCCCGACCCCCTACCTCCCCGTCCCCCATATATTAAAGGCTTCATCTCCAGATTGGGTAGGATGGTGGAGTCCTCATGGGTGGAGCCTAGAGAGGTGGTTAGGTCTTTGGAATGCTGCTTAGGGCATATTAAGAGGCTGTCAGGGTGGCTCAGTGGTTAAAAGCACTTGCTGCTCTTGCAGAGGACTAGGTTTGGTTCCCAGCATGTGTTTGTGTGATGGCTCACAACTATCTGAAACTCCAATTCCAGAAGATCCAACAGCCAATTTTATAAATACAATTTTATAAATTCTGTAGGCACCAGAGGTGCACATACATACATGGAGGCAAAAGCACATATACAAAATAAAAATCTAAATAAAATTAATTAAAGGGCAAGCTAAGACCCCAGCATCTCCCCTATCTTTTTTCTCACTTTGCTGTCCTGGCCACGCAGTAAACAGGCTTCCCCTAACATATACTACTCTCATAATGAGCTGGGTTGCCACAGACCACTCCCCCCTTCCCAAATAAGGCAAAGCAACCATGGATTGGAATCTCTGAAACCAAAAGCCACAATAAACCTTTCTTCTTACAAAGTTGACTGTAGTAGGTGTTTGTTATAATAATGAAAAGTTGCAGACTAACACAGACCCTGCACCATGGTTCTTGTCTACCAGTCTCTTTGACAAAAACACTTTCATCACCAACTCTATATCCATGCTTTCCTTTGATGCTACTACCTCCAACCCAAAGCAGAGGGCCAATCGGTGACCAAAAATATGGCTCAGGATATTATTATGCAGTCAGTTTGCTATAGGCATATGGAGACCAGTGCTAATTGAGGATAAACATGTTCAATTTCAATACCTGATGGTACAGTGGGCCATCTGCCACCAGGTGCTCCATTAAATCCATTCACTTCTGTGTGTTAACCAAAGTGGTACATTCAGGATTACACAAGACCTCTTTGTTATGATGACATGCTTTTAAATGTCTCAGCTAATAAAACTTAATTCAGACGAAGATCCCTTAGCCTCTCCTACCGTAATTAAATTTATTTACTATCACTTGCGTGAAGAAAGAATGACTTCTTTTATCTCTAATTCACATGCTCTGTCAATAATTAATTGCTGCTGGGTTTTGAGCTTCCACAGCAAGCTCCTTTATTAATCAAGAGGAATTTGTCTGGTAGAAGAATTTGCTAGAACTAGACCTTGTTAGAGTACACTGGTTGGGCAGGATGTAGTTTTTAGGTGAAAGCCACAGGCATGGCCATCAGTAAGCATGTTTTGTTTGGAGATGACATAGTCTCCACAGTATTGCCAGTGTCTATGTGTGTACGCTTGTGTGTGTGTGTGTGTGTGTGTGTGTGTCTGTGTATCTGTGTGTGTGTGTGTCTGTGTATCTGTGTGTCTGTGTGTCTGTGTCTGTGTGTTTATGTATGAGCCAGTAACTCATTTGGAAGCGTGAGGGTAGGGAACAGCCTTTGAAAGTAGACCTGCCTAATCCAATAACCGGAAAGCTCTGATGATCTTTGTCCCAGTGAAGCCCCTTACCCCATTCTCAACCTCAGTCTCTCACCTAAAAGATGGAGCTAATAAAATTCCATGCTCAAAGGACTGAGATGAAGTCTAAATGTGATAATGCAGGTGGATCGCTCAAGAGAGCACCTCATGAATGCCAGAATCTTATTTTCACTTAAGCTGGCTGTCTGTGATCATTTTCAGAGCAATTCTTATGGAAGGGCAGAAGGAAAACCTTACATTTGACTGAATGGAAAAACCGAATGGAAGATCTGATCTAGAATGAGGCCAATTCTTGATCTAGAGATTGATGGCCAACCAGGAACATATATTACAAAACATTAAATAAATGTTGACAAAATATAATGTCCTGGAAAATGTTAGTTTTGCATGGCCTCCCCCAGATTTTGGTCCCTGGGTTGCTCCTTTCCATGTCTATCTCGTTGCATTTCTCCTCAGTATGGAAGCAGCCGTAACTCCTCCTCTCCGTTCTTTGTATTCATTCAGTAGATCTCAGTGTTAACTTTGCATTATGTCCCATTCAAATCATCACCTCTGGCTAATTGACAGTCTGCCAAGACCCATGTGGATCTTGAATCTTTTATCCAAATCATCTGAGATAAAGTGGTTCCCAACCTCCATGCCAGGGAATACAGTAGGCTGAAGACCTGCCCAGCTCCGTATTTAGTGTAAAGGGAGTAGAAGGCGAGGAACAGTGAGGAAAGCAGCGGCAGAAGAGGAGTCTCAGTGGCTCTGATCATCTTGCTGCAGGCGAATGGGACAAGCATGTAATTCAAGTGCATTCCCACCGCTGGGCATCCATGGTAAGCAAGACTGGATCGCTGATTTAAGATCCAACTGTTCCTTTGCCAGTGAAAAAAGTCTCCAGTGGCTTCTCCTAATTCTCCAAACCAATGGTTCTCCCTCTTCTAAAACTCAGCCTTTCATTCCTTCACTCATCACTCATCCATTTGTTCGTGTCATGAATGAGTATTTACTAGTAGTATAATGGTTGATAAGACGAGGTTGGAGCATGCAGCCTAGCTGTGACTTCTGGCAAAAAGAGTATTATAGTGACATATAATTATCCGTTTTTATCAACAGAGCAGGTATCATTACTTTCCCAGTACCATACAGAAGGAAGCAGGCACAGAATCGAAAGTCTCACCATAAAGGAAACTGTTGAATGTTTTGTCCAACAGGTAAGTTATTCAGAAGTTAATTGGTTGACTGCCAAGCTATTCATCTGTTCTCCGAAGCAAAGGCCAGTTCTGGATAAGTTTTATCGTAATGTTTTGTTGCTCTTTCTCCTCCCTAGATCTCTCATCTGGGCCTCTGATCCAGCAACTATTTCTACACTGCCTTGGTCTCCTCTCCCTGTAACGCTGTAGGAAGTAGGATTGGGTGGTTTGCTCAGTCGCTAAAGTGCTTATCACAAACAATGGAACCTAAGTTTGACTCCCCTTCCCAGGACTCACAGTTTTTAAAACCTGGATGTGGTGGCACATGCTTACATTTTTAGACTCTAGAGGCAAAGACAAGTAGAACCATGAGGCTCTCTAGTCAGCCACCTTAGCCTACTTGAAAAGCCCCAGGCTAATGAGAGACTCTGTCTCAAAAAACAAGGGAGGTGGCCCTGAGGAAAAACAACCGAGGTTGACCCCCATATATACAGGTGCACATTTGTATATACACAGCACACCTGCATTCATACATACATACATACATACATACACACACACAGAGAGAGAGAGAGAGAGAGAGAGAGAGAGAGAGAGAGAGAGAGAGAGAGAGAGAGAGAGAAAACATACATATGCATAGAGAGAGTTGGGGGAGGGGGAGAAAGACTGAGACTGAAGCTAGCTGAGGTATTTCTTGTATCGGATATAAAAAATTTCCACCTGGGCTTAGAGTCTTATCCTTCCCACCTTCTTGAAGCTTTTCACCCCTCAATTTCTCTTTTCTTTTCTACTTTTTAATTAAGTTCTTCTCAGCAGGGTCTGACATTTCAATGTGCCCATGTTCTCACATCGTGGCGTATGTGAGGAACAAGAGAAAGGCCAGGGATGCTGGAGGGAGTTAGAAAATGTAAGAGAGTTAGACAATAAGGTCAGGAAAGATGGGTGGGGACCAAATCCTAGAGGGCCTAACAGATCCAAGGAAGGCAGAAGGATTCTTTTGTATATGACAAGAATCCACTGAAGAGAGCCAGGACTAGAGTGTGATTCATACATAATTGTCTTTTCTGGTTGACTGGTGAGACCAGAGAAGACTGTATGTGTTTCAAAGGCAGCATGCTCAGAAGCTATGTCAAGGCTATGGATAGAAGTGGCAGTAGTCCATATGAATAAGCATCCATCATCCTTATGGATGGGAAGATTGAGGTAAAGGAGAGGTGTTCAGGAGCACTGGCAGCAGCATGGTGAACTGATAATCTGGTTAAGGAGAACCCTGTAAAGCAAGCAGCTGTGAAATGGAAGACAACAGCGCTGACTTTGAATTTGGAACATGGAATATCTGTTATGTACTCAGGTGGACCCGACAACTTGGGAGTCTGAAATCCACAGTCTGAAACCATGGTAGTCTGAACCCCAGAGAAAGACCTGGATTGGAGATGAGCACTCATCTTCTATGTGCATATTCCATCTGCTGGCAAGTAAGAGCTCAATGTCTATATATCGGTCTTCTGCTAGTCACCAGCAGATACTCAGGCCAGTTCTTTGTCTATGCATTGAATTCTCAAGCAGGAAAAAAATGTAAATGTTTGTTGTATCAAAAAGTTAATTTTCTCAAAGGTTTTTACTAACTCCTATTTTCTTTCATTGTATATTTTAGGTTGGGTACAGAGCTTGAGATTGAAAATTCAGGAAATTCAGGACATTTCCCATGCTACATAACTGCTCTAACACATCTCAGCATCTTACTAACTCCCACTGCCCCTGTCCCCACGGAGTCCTTGCATTACTGAGATGACAATAAAGACCTAAAGTAGACTGGGCTGAAGTAAGTAAAGCTCAGCAGTAAAGGGCTAGCTTAGCACATACCATGCACAAAACCCTTAATTTGTTCTCTTGCATTGTAAAAGCAAATACACAACCAAAGAACCACAACAGAATTGATTCCCAGGTCCTGCATAGCTAGTCTCAGTTCTCTATGATACAGAGCAATGCTTTTCCCTAGTGTGTTCTTAGTACTTAAAATGGTAAATACGACCATGTAATGCTCTATGGCTATTTGTAGTCATCGGGTTATTATGGGAGTGATACACAAAAAAACTCCCTGGGGAGTTGGGAAAACTGGATGAAACTGGATCACATGCTCCTTAGATTAGATTTTCCATGTATGGGGTCAGCAAGCCTGCATCATACCATCACTGAATGAAGGGCCATGTACTTTACTGTGGACCATATGGTGAGAAAATGCCACATCTGGCCTTTGAAGAGCTCGTTAACAATACCCAGGATGCTCAGAGCAGCCGTGACATCAGCATCACCATAGAGTCCTGAAGTGAGAATCACTCTACCCAAGCTGTCAGCAGCTCTCACAGCCTGTAGTTTGGTGCCCAGTAAAGGCACGAATGTTACGGTTGTGTTGTCCTAGCACTTGTCAAAAGGATCAAAAGTCCCAGGTTAATTATAGCTACTCAGCAAATTTGAGGCCAGTTCTGAGGGCATGTGAGCCTATCTAAAAAACAATGCATTGTTAACTTCCGATACATTAAACTTCTGATGAATTCATTAAGTGTGTCCCCACTGTAAGTCCAGAAGCACCTGCAATGCCTCATTTCTATTATCTGAAGAGCAATCATTACATGAATAATTGCCTTTTCACAGGGATTTATTAAATGAGTTAATATCTAGTGAGTGATTCGCATGGATTCTCTATACATTTGATGTTGATTTTTAAAAATCTCTTTTGAAGTTTGTACCCTTATAATCTAGAGATCAGAAAACTGAAGTCTGGTAATGCTGATTCGTTTGTTCATAGTTTCAAGAGGTAGAAGGCAAATTCAACTTTACGTTTTGCCTAGTACCATAGCCTACCCTTTTGGTTACTTCTTGACAAGTACCACATTGCAGGGGCTCAGCAAAGTGGCATAACTGTCCCAAAGTCACTGTGTTAGTATCAAAGTAGAACTTTAAAATATGACATTTTAAAATCATTCCATGACCTGTGAAAGTGGTGTACTACTGTGAAGCACGGAACCCAGGACAGAATCCCTAGAAATTCTTGTCAGATCAAGCTACATCATTCAATTTGTAATATCTCCCTCCAGGGCCTCCTCAACTGAAGCAAATGGACACCATCATGAACACTGAGGGAGAAAGCAGTCAACCATATGAGATATAAAGTGCCCATTCTCCCTGGCAGGGTCAGTGCAGAGCTCGCCTTTAGCGTCCCTGAATTGCAAGTGTGTGGGCATCTTACACTTTCCCAAATGCATTGTCTAGTGGAATAAATGGCGCATAAATTAGCAATATTTTCTAAGCCTTCCTGATGAACTATCACCCACAAAAATAGTGGTTAAAACAAGGGCAGGAGGTGGGTTTGGCTTCTCTTCAGCTAGGGAAGAAACACAGTTAACAGCCAGTGAAGCAACTGTGTTACATTACCCTGGTTTAACCTTCCAGGCCCCTGGGACTCACTGAGCCAGTTATAAAGATGGAGAACGTCATGTTTCAGAGAGAAAAATGAATCTTGCCCAATGATTCATGTGCCTTTCCCAGATATGTTGGGTATTCACACCCAAGTTGATGAAAAAGCAAGTGTGATCCATTTGAAAACTGCATTCATATACAGATGATGGAGGAAATCTGCATGTTTGGGAACCACACTGCTCTAAGCTAGAAGCAAAAGAAGGTTCTGGGCTACAGGTCTGAGTTAACAGTCAACTTACTGAATGAATTTAGGGCACAAATGTTTCTTCCTTAGGAACCCCCCCCCCAGTTGTTGTACATAAAAAGGGATGTGTTTCAAGGTCACTTCTCATTAATTCAATGAAGTATCTGTTGGTGATTATTATATACAAGGGGCTAAGCACATGTTGGGGTAAAAAGCAGGTGTGGTCCCTGATGTTTAACACACTAAGTTCCTGGAGAGGAAGCTGGGATGGAGCGTTTCTGGGGTGGTCCCAGGGAGATGACTCTGTAGCTGCATCTCCTCTACCTTGACGTATGCCTTCACAGGGAGGAGGAGGAGGCCAGAAAGCTGTGAGCTGAGCAGGAAATGATGAAGATTATGATAAATGGAGTGTGAAGAAGAAGGAAGTGGAAGGTGAGACACAATAATATGTAAGGAAGGATCATAAAACAATAAGGAAAACACCCTGGGTCTAAATGTCATACAATCACAGTTCTGAAGAAAACAATAACCTCAGGTCTTAGCCATGTTTCTGTTCTGAAGTTTGTGCCAAATTAGCAGAGATCTATCAGGACTAGGATGGCTCTGATTCTTATTGAGGTGGTTGGCTTTGGGGTTTGGTTTTTGTCTCCAAAGAACTACCTGAATGCTGTACTTTGATTAAGAATGGCCCCTAAAGGCTTATATATTGGCATGCTTGGCTTCTAGTTTATTAGGAAAGATTAGAAAGTGCGGTGTAACTTTAATTTTTTTAAACCTATTTTTAATGATGGTTTTAAAAAGTTTTATCTTCCTTTTTAGCCCACGACCCACCATGAGTAGGGGAAAAGAAAGGATACAGGGGGTGGGGGTGGCCCTGTTTAGAAAGGTTCTTTGGAGCAACTTCCGTCTGTGTTGTCTAAAAATTGACAGTTTAATTTATAGGTTAGCAATGACAGCTCGATCTACTTGCAAATACTTTACAGATATATATCAGCAGTCCAGTTTTGTAGAGTTGAGAGAGCAAACACAATTCAACAGTGGTGGCTCTACCTAAAAGAGACAGCCAGGCCTCAGCCTTGGCACATGTCAGCAGGAGGGATCAGCAGGAACACCAGGAGTTCTTGGCTCTGCCTCTCTCAGCAAAGTGAAAGTTATCAAAGATGTGAGACAAACAAGCATTACACAGCTAGCTCTATCAACAAGTCAAGCTCAACCTCTGTCACTGTCCATGGAGTCCCTTTATACTCCCTCCAAACAACACATGACATCTATGGGTCTTGCCTCAACACAGATCTTGCCTCAGCATATGAGTCTGTCTTAGTTGACATCACTCTACCAATCAGCCCAAGACCACAATAGTGACAAAAGAAAAACAAACAAACAAACAAACAAACAAAAACCCACAACAAGTAATAATATACCACCAAAAGATTTTTGTATGTATCTCTCTATAGACAAATAGAGTTCAATTATACAATGTAAGACAGACCAATACACATATGTTGTTAGTGAAAAATCCTTCACCTTATGTCCTTTCATGTACTTGCTTTAACAAAACATTCTTTCACCTATGTTTGTTTCAGCCAAATGTTTCTTTACAAGTCCACCTTAGCCTTTCACCTATGTCCACTTCACCTAAACATTCTTTCACGTGTTTGCCCCAGCAAAACATCATCCAACCAACTTTCCAAAGAACACACAAGTTTCCACTTCAGTGTGGCCTTGTTGGAGGAGGTGTATCTCTTGGCAGTGGGCTTTGAGGTTTCAAAAGTCCACACTAGGCCCAGTCTCATTCTCTCACTGTCTCTATTTTGCCAGTACAATGTAAGCTCTCAATTACTGCGCCAGCTCTATGTCTGCCTGCCACAATGCTTCCCTCCACGAAGATCATGGACTAAACCACTGAAACTGTAAGCCAGCCCCTAATTAAATGCTTTTGTGTGTGTGTGTGTGTGTGTGTGTGTGTGTGTGTGTGTGTGTGTGTGTGTGTGAAATTTGGAAAAGAGGTGGGAATTCATTCCTAGTGCTGCCTTACCACCATCACTTGCACACATCCTCATCACCAGGAAGGGCAGCCTGTCTGTATTTCCAAGAATCAGATAATGTTTATCTCTAAGGAAGGTAAGCATTGCAGTGCTTTGTGATATATAAAGATGAGGTACCCCAGGCACTGCCACTGAGCAGCTTGAGTGTCAGTAGCTGGGTCTACCCTGGATTTCAAAATCAGTACTGTGTACAATGTCAGGTAGCACCCCTGGCCACTGTCTTTCAGGTCATAGGCCCCTACAGACATGCTGACCACATGTGTTCATAGGCATTGCCAACTTTTTCTTGGAAGTTCCAGTCACTCTTGTGATCCACTGGTCTAAGCCTTGAACTGAATCTAGTCTGTGCCTTTTATTAGAGATAAGATCTCGGACAAGCTGCTTTGCTTATCTCTGCCTAGCTTTTCTCAGCTATAAACTGAAATAGTGGTAATATGTACCTCATGCAGTTGACTTAAAATGGAGTCAATTCCTTTGGGTTCAACTGTGTTCATTTACCTGAGGCTGGGAAGCTTGGAAAGAACAGAAGTTTGTTTTGACTCATAGTTCTGGAGGTAGAGTTCTGAGGGCTTGTGTCTGGTGGTGGCTTTCTGGCTGTTAGAGTTCAAAGACTGCACAACACATCTATCTGCTATGCCTTGAATCAGAAATGTACCCTACAAGTTCATTTTTGAAGGTTTGTTCACAGCTGGTGTCACAATTTTGAGTGCCTGAGTAGCCTTTGGGAGGCAAGGCATAGTTGGTAGAGCTCAGCCTTAGTTTCTGGTCCCACTCTGAGCTTCCTGATCCAAGTGAAGTGAGGAGCTTCCAATACATGCTGCCACCACCATGAAAATGCAACCATCCCTTCTCTGCCATGGTGAGCTGAAAGTCTCAGAAACTGTGAATCAAAAATAAATCTGTCCTCCCTTAAGTTATTTTTCTTTTTTAAAGCTATTTTGAAGGTAGCACATATACATATCACTAGAGGGAATGCATATGTACAAATAGCCTCTAGTTGCTCTTTCCTTTATAAAGCTACCAGAACTCAAACCAGGAGCTTTACCTTAGTAACCTTTTCTAATCACAACCAATACCCAAAGGCTGACTTCTGAACATCATGGAAAGATTCAGTTCTGATCTTCTTAGTATCTCAATTAAATTTCAAACCATGAACTCTGGAGGCACAGACTCAAACTGTGCTCCAACCAGAGCAGCTGCTCTATTGGCAGACCTGCGTTAAAGCCTGTGTAAGTATACATTACTTCTATAAGTGCTGTCAACCTGCTAAGACAATGTGTAGTATTCTAGAAGCTCCATCTTGGAATGGTAAGTATCTCAACTACTAAATGTCATGCCCAGATAGAGGATTATTAGCTGTGTGGTGTCAGTTCAGAGTCTTTAATAAGTGTGGCTTAGGAGAGGTGGATCCATCAATAGACCCAGATCCTCTATGACAACATGTAAGCTAGATCCCTCCTCTGTGACTCTGAACAATGACCAAGTAAGAGCTTCTGTTTAAACAAGAGCTATAGGTTTCAATGCAAATATAATTTGAATTAGAATATAATTACCTCTCTTGAAACCTAAGAGTCAAGGAATAATTTATCCATTTTACATAAAGTAGTATTGTTTACTATCACCAGACACCAAGCATTTAGGACACAATAATCCATACAGTGTTTACAGACTGGATATGCATATATGAGTTATGCTAGGAATATGGTTCAGAACTATGAAGAGTCGGGAAAATTAAAGATACTTGTGGGTGCTTGAACTTGGACAATAGTCACTTCTTTGCTGGTGAAGAGGAGAAGACTGTGGGAAGCCAGAGGTGTTGGGCTTCTTAGTATTGGCATTGGATGTACAGAGCTGGCTGCCTTTCTGGGTGTAACATGGTGTTGGATAGTTTTTTCACGTCAACTTGACACAAGCTAGAGTCACTTAAAAAGTGGAAGCCCCAATTGAGAGAACAATAAATCATCTCATATGAACACACACAAGTACACACAGACAACTCTTGAAAGATACAGATTTACCCTCATCGGCAAACCCTTCAGTGCGGCATATAGACCAGGGCAGTACCAGAAATACTTCTCTTTGCTATGCTTGAGTCTTAAGCATCTAGAAATCCTCACGACTCGGCAGGCCTTAGGTACCACCCAGGGCTCATGCTTCATGCTGCACAAATGATAAGTATTGCTGTGTTTTCCTGTCCACTAATCTTTCTCAATATGACACTTGTCTTTAACATCAACAGACAGCCATGTGGGACAGACAAAGGCTTCTCAGTTCCATTCTATTTAGACAGCACATGTGGTCAGAAAGAGCTGGGGATTCTACAGTCTTTTAAAATGCATTTGTAAATGAGTCATCGCCGAATCTATATCTTTAAAAAGTTGTCTGTGTGTGCATGTGTCTGTTCATATGAGAGAGTTTATTGACTAACTTTGTACTCACTGTTTGGTGTTTGTGGGGTTGTGGACATTCCTTGCAATATTTCCTAAATTTACAGGTAGAAAAAAATGGCTTTAAAACTGAACCGCCTACAGCCTCTGTGTCTGCCCAACTGTAACCTTTCTCTAGCCCCGTGGTTCTTAATCTTCCCAATCTCTGACCCTTTAGTACAGTTTCTCATCTGACCCCCCCCCAATGATAAAATTATTTTGTTGCCACTTCATAATCGCAATTTTTTCTATTGTTATGAGTAGTAATGTAAATATCTGATATGTAGGCTATCCAATATGCAACTCCAGTGAAAGGGTCACTAGACCCCCCAAAGGGATCATGACCCACAAGTTGAGAACCACTGTGGTCTAGCACTTTGTCCTTTGTGCATGGAACTTCCTATCCAGATATCCTAAGAGAAGCTGTTCCATTATTTTGAATAAATTAGAGGCTAAAACACACATCACCTGCCCCTGACTGGGGATGCCATCTGGAATGTACTTGTCTAATATTTTGTTTATGTACATTCAAAGAGGGCCTCTCTGCAGAACCCTGCACCCTGACTTCTATCTGCAATCTTATTTCCTATCCTCAGGCTCAGCATCTCAAAGGGCAAGTGCAACAATTAAGGGCTGATTACAGAGGTGCCAGCTTGTCTGCTCAGGCCCTTTGTGCTCACAGTTAACAGACAGTGAGTGGCAGGATGGCCTCCAGGTCTCTCCATCTCACCTCTTGCTTTCTTCTCAGCTGTGTGTCAGGCTGTCATGGCCTCAGGAATGCTGCCACCCCTCCTTGCTTCTCACCCGCATCCTGATTATGTTCCAAGCCCCATAGGCTCTTCCTAAGGGTACCCACCACTCTGACGAATGCCTAAGCCCTGCACCCTCAAGCTGTGTGGGTCCCCAGCAAACCTTAACCTGGGAGGGAAGGAAGATGTGGCTGTTTGTGATGGCAACTGCCAACATGCCAGGTTTTCATTCAAGTCTTGCCTTTTCTTGGTCTACATTTTGCTTTATTACTCCTGCCTAATGGTTTCTCTTGTTTGTCAACTTAATTCGATGAAAAGATGCCTAGGGAATTAGTGGAGAAGACTTCTAGATGTTTCTATAAGAATGTTTCTAGAGATGATTAACTGAGATGGATGACATGCTCTCAATGCAATTAGCATCGCCCCATAGGCAGACGGTATTAAAAATGGCAGAATGCACCAGACATGAGAAGCTCTCTTTTTAGTTGTTGGCCAGGGCTTTCTAACAGGCTATCAAAAACATACAGCCTATTACTGTTGCCTTTGGTTACCCTCCAGACATGGAAAGTAAGTATCTATTGGTGAAGATACTGTATACTTCAGAAACATGGCTCAAAAGCCCCTGAACTCGATTGATCTGAACAGCTCTCCATAAGGATGAGCTTTC
This sequence comes from Mus pahari, assembly GCF_900095145.1. Lineage (NCBI taxonomy): Eukaryota > Metazoa > Chordata > Mammalia > Rodentia > Muridae > Mus > Mus pahari. The sequence goes on along the minus strand of NC_034590.1, from coordinate 93,925,394 downwards.
CTGGAATCAGAAGGGGCTATGCAAGTTTACAAAGGTGGGAGAAAATCAACAGCCCCACTTGCTATCATACCCATGAACTTCATCAAAATAGCATTAACCCTATAGGTGCAGTAGTGATGCTAATATCATGGTGGTAACAACTTCTCTCTAATTGGACTTAAGACCCACTCAATAAGAGGGACAGCATGGCCAGATCTGGAAACCTAGCTAATCACTCAATGCTAGTGAAGTCATGATTATTGGGGAAGAGTCTATAATCACTGTTTTATTAAACTAGCACAATCCCTAACTCCAACCTAAAAACATGTTTTTATACCCACAGATAAGTGTAGTCTTCATCCTTCATCTAGGAATCTTCTCTTTCTGATAGATGGAGATCACTACAGAAAACTATAACCAGTCAAAATGTAGAGTTGTGGAGTATAATCCCAATGGATACATCTGCAAAACAGTCGCATAACCTAAAGCTCAGAATATTTCAGAAAAGAGGCAGAAAGATTGTAAGAGCTAGAGGATCAGGAAGTTTGCTCTGAGATTGTATCTTCTAGTAAGTATTAGAAACGACACCAGTAAATTCTCACCAACATGACTGCCTAAACATGAGATGAATAAGGAAAAAAAATGGACATGAGAAGTGGATAAGAAGAAAGCTCACAAGGCCTCAACCCAATATGTAGAATCATAGGTAACCGAGTAACCTGGGAAGGGAGAGGTGGCTTTCCCCTGGAAAGAGCATAACGACTGATTGTCCAGTGCTTGAAACCCACATAAGATCCACATTATATACACTCAACAGGTTATATTTAGGAACACATATGTATTTGCATATATATGCATACAATAATAACTGATAAAATAGGCCATGAGTTTAAGAAGGGCAGCGAGGTGTACATGAGAGTGTTTGGAGGGAGAAAATGGAAGAGAGCAAGGGAAGGGAGAAATGCTGTATTTAAATTACAATCTCAAAAATAAAAGAGAGAAAGAGGAAGCCTGCTAACCCTGGGCGTTCTGAAGCCCTGCTCCATGAGCGCCAGGACCTGAGCACTGTGTTCCTCCATGACCTCCCTACCATTCCGCACCAAACCCTCCAAAACCATGTGTTGAAATAGATTGATTTCTTGTTCTTTTCACTCTTGTTTATTGAAGCAGGCTCTCATATATTCCTCTGGCTGGTCTCAAAGTTCGGAATCTCCTGTCTCGGCTTCCTAGTTGATGAGATTACAGATATGAGCCAGTGTTCTTAACTAATCTTTCTACTTTTTTAAGTGTCAGGCATTTTGCCAGTGACAAGGGTCTGACTACTTCAACCCGCCTTTGTGACCCCTTATGCTCTTTAGGTTGGTCTATATTGTGTCCGTGTTTTGATTTGTGGGTTGAAGCATGATAATCTGACAGATGTCTGCAATGTATTCAATCCAATCTGTGAGATTAGTCCTTCGCCTAGCAGGCCCTTTGCAGTAGTCCCTCTGCAACAGCATCTTCTCTACTGAGATGATATTCCCCTTGCTATGTCCACTGCCTAGGACTCTGGCTCTGCTGTGTGAAAGACTATAGGAAAAGCACTTAACCACCTCAAATCCCAGTTTTCTCATCAAATAAAACGAGGATGGACAGCAAGAGCAATCAGAAATGTTTTATACAATTATGACACACTTCTCAGTACACCTCCAAGGAATTTACTGCTCACCACAAAGGCGGATCGCTGTTGCTTCTCCATAGGAATCCTATTTCCTCGTTGTATGCTCTCAGAGAATGACATATTAGGAGTCATGCTACTGGTGAGGTCATTTGATTCCTGCCTCCTTGTGTCTTTAAAATGAATCTTGGCTTTTTGTAAATAAGTTATCTGTGTTTCTTCTGTGTGGCCCAGGGTATCTAGTCAGTGAGATGGTTAATGTTCATTGAATGCACTTGATGTTTTATCTATGAAAGTGTTGCTGAGGTCAGTCATGCCTGGCTATGGAAGCTTGTAAAAATAAGTCAGGCAAGATGGAGGCACCTGTCTCTATGAGTGACAGGTGTAAATGCTGCTGTGAAGCATAGGCATGTTTTGCCAGGAACTGTGGACCAGTTCTGGGGTTTGGTTACAACTGAGGCATACGATGAAAGAAACCTACAAGCCCCCTCTGGTTCCCAGCAGCCAGGGCAGTAGGGACAAGACTCTGACAAAATGCTTCTGCAGGAGTCTTCACTGCTGCCCTTGAACTGTTTCCTTCAGAAGTTGCATCCCCAAATCAAGAGCTCTAGCATCAATGATGTAAAATACAATCATAAATTAATTAGTGCATCATACTGTGTCTGTATTTAGACCTGCCTTTCACAGCTTGAGGTGCATGAAATACTAAACAGATTTTTCAGCCAATCAATCTGATCATGTAACAGATGGAGAGATGACAGCTAGGAGAGAGAGCAGTACAATCTAGAAAGATATGCATGAACATGTGCACTATGCTATGGAGAGTTTTATAATATCTAGTATTCATACATACAAATGAATGGATTAATGATCTCTTGCTCTTTCAATAATTTATATTATCTTGTATTCACATTATATTACCTACCCCTTTTGGACAAGGCCTCCTACCCCCCCCCCCCAAAAAAAAAAAAAAACCACGAGACTTGCTCTCTTCTTCAAACCAGCCCCATTTGCTAACACCATAGAAATTATTCTCTGAAATGATTTCTCATGCATGTTCATTTTCTAGGGTATCATTGTTCTGCCCTGGAACTCCAAGAAGCAAAGTGGTAAGTGATTCGTCTCTTTTGTGTTCTGAGCTCCCAGAACTGTGAGTATGCCAGGAACCAGTCAAGTCTCCATAAATATTTGTTGAATAACAGACTAATGAAATAAAAAAGGAGAGTGAGGAAGGTGGGAGAGAGAAGGAAAGATAAGGAGCGTGTGCTCACACCAGTATACTCTCCAATAGCAACATCTCTCACTACATCACCCTCCCTCCTCTCTCCATCCAAGTCCCATCCACTCCCGACTTAGCATCATCTCTTCAATTTTAGGTTCACCCTAAATATGGATCCATGACACTGCGTTTCCACACTCACCCTTACATAAGAGAGGCATGGCCCAAGTCAAGGCTGGAGGGTGTCCACTGGAAAATGAAATCATCATTTGCCCAGTGCACTCATAATCTGCTGGAGGACCCCAGCTGCCAGATCCCTCCTGTTGGATCTAAAGTCCCCAGCGTCCTTCCTGTATCTGGTATAGATTGCCTCTCTAGGCTGGCCCAGGGGAACCTGGGCAGGTCCCCTGCTCCACATCAGCTCCAGTCAGGTGCTGCAGAGGTATCTGCAGAGGCTGAGGCAGGAGGCTGAGGCAGGAGGACCCGGAGTTCCAGATCAGGTTGGGCTACAGAGAAAAAGGGGGGCAATAACTATAAGAATAAGGGGGCAATAAATAACACCCAGGGAGTCTCTTGGGTGCCTTTGCTTTAGAAGCACACCATATTTTAACTTCTTCTCTCCTCCCATAATCCCCTGGGAGTCACTTCTTTACCCCATTGCATGCTTCAGCCTTCCTGCTCTGATAGCCTGTTCCATCTGGTTCCATTTCTCAGATAATGCTATTATCCACATTGAGAAGGACTTTCAAAAGCTGGCACTGGCTGAGAAGGGGTTAGTGTCACACAGAAGGTATGGTGATGGCCTCTGGGTCTGGGGACATGGCCCAGTGATAGAGTACTTGCTTAGCATTGCAAGGCCCTGGGTTCCAGTCTCAGTATTGCCACAGCTGCTAGTACCATTGCTTCATATTTCTCTCTAACTGCTTTACCTATAGACTGTTAGGTGTTTATTATTTAATTCTTAGAGCTTTAATTTTTCTATCATGAATTTCATACTGAAAATAACAGATTTTTCAGAGGATCAAATTAGCTAATATATAAGTGTCACAGGAAAACCCTCCCTGTGTGTAAGTTATCAATATAGCACTCTTGTACTTAAAATCTCTCAAATCTTCCTCACTATATTAAAATAAAATTTCAATCCCTATCTTATGTTCCTCAAGATCCTTGATAGTCTCTCTAACTTTAAGACATTTTTTTCCTTAAAAAAAAAAAAAGGTTTGTTTTTTTGTGTGTGTGGTGGGGTGGAGAGGGAATGTGGCTGCAGTGTTCACAGAGGACAGAGGTATCAAATACCCTGGAGCTGGGTTTGCAGGTTTGTGGGCCACCGTATACGGGTTCTGGGAGCCCAACTCTGGTCCTCTGAAAGAACAGCAAGTGCTCTTATTTTCTGAGCATTTCTCCAGCCTCAAACCTAATATTCCGAGTTCTGTCAGCGCTGGCCTCTCCTCTGTACTCAGACACTCCAAACTCTTTCGTAGAGCAACTGGCAGCTGGCATGGTCATGCATGCTTCCCTTCCCTTCCCTTCCCTTCCCTTCCCTTCCC
>NC_034590.1:93908732-93918574 GCF_900095145.1 Mus pahari | reverse complement strand
ATATATATATATATATATATATATATATATATATATATATATATTGGGCCCAGCCCATATGCATGTGAAAGTACATGTGCACAGATGTGTGCAGACACAAGTGCATGTATGTACACATGGCTAATGAGTCCACAGGTCAACTTTGGTTCTTTCTTCTGGACCCATCCACTTTGTGTTTTGAAACAAGAGTATTCTAACAGTCTGGTGTGTCTTAGGCTTTGCAGATTGGCCAGCAAGCCTCATAGATGCATCTTGTCCCATCTCTTCAGCACTAGGAATATAAGTACACACCATTACACACTGCTTTTTTCTATACAGGTTCTTGGGGGTCTTGGTCAAATCTTCCTGCTGTATCACAAGTCCTGAACCAACCAAGCAATCTCTAGCTAAAGCAGTTGAAATCTCATGCAATGAGTCATGGGAGTTGCATCTCATTCACACTGACAAATTCTATTGCTTAGATGCAAGTCTAGCTAGTGTGAACTCAACACTTGACTTTAAGTTTGTTCTTTATTATTTGGTTAAATACAGCTACTAAAAAGAGAAGGGATAATGTATTGTATAGTTGTGTGGAAGCATCACCTGTCAATAAAAAACCTAATGCTCTATTAGTAAATGGCAGGAAGTAGAAGGTGGGAGTTCCAAAAGAGAGATTGGAACTCTGGGGTAGATTCACCACCTGGACACTGAGGAAGTTAGACTTAGAAAACTGAGGAGAGGTAATCAACCCTGGGAAGACATAGACTAGTTTAAACTACTTAAATAAGTTACTAACTAATCAGAGAACAAGCCTAGTGAAAGGCCATAGGCATTGTTAATAAATAATAAGGCTTCACATTGCTATTCAGGAACTGGGGCGTGGGTGGAAAAGCCTGTAGTTACAAGGAAGTGCATATTTCTACCTCAAGGGAAATAAAGGTAATTTACATAGCAAACATACCTGAAAATATCCCTTGGTTGTCCCAACTCTTGGTACACAGGTCCTTGAGAGTCCTCTGCCTAAGTGTAGGTGTGAGCAGGGAGGTGGGCACTCAGCCTGCCCTCAATAGTTTTATGATTGGTGTAGTGGCCCGTAACTGTGTTTGGGAAGAATGTTTTCATGGCAAGTAAATAACCCCTTCTACCTAGCCATCTCCTAGTGGACTCTCCCCTATGTTCCCGCTCACACTGGTTCACGCTTGCTGTGGTAGGGATAACAGGGAAGGACATTCCCCACCCCCTGCCAGACCCCCCTCCCTGCAATGTGCCATCTTTAGTCTTGACTCAGTTCACCAACTTGGTTGACAGCCCCTACTCGTTCTCATTCCTTGTCAGCACCTGTGAGTGAGCATGTTTCCTAGAAGATTTAGCCAAAAGTCTGAACAGGTATGTTTCTCTGATTTCAGGGAGAAAATATCCACTACTATGTCCATGTGGCTAGCTTAACCCAGGTTAACAGTTACTATGGGCTCTTTGTAGAGCTGCTTTCTCCCTCCCACATCAGGCACCACATGCATCAGAAAACTCTAGCATGACCTCTATCTGGTACAGAAAGAGATCTTATAAGGGGTGAAAGATACATCTATCTGTGGGTATAACGACAAGTATTTAGAAAGCGGTTAGGAATTATATTGAGCTTTATTGGGAATTATCACTGTAGTAGGCTCTCCTCTAGGAGAGCCTTGCCAGCTATGGGTAGTGGGATAGGCTTATAGATCCAGGCACAAATTTCCTCCTATTGAGCAGGCTTCACATTTAATTAAACAGTTGTTGGTTACCCTCAGGATATAAATGCCACTGTTGCTCCTTTTGGGGTAAATTATAGTTCTGGTTTATAGGTGTTATAACTGAGTAGGACTATTGATTACATTTCTCTCATTCCAGCTTGTGTTTCTTTTTCCAGTAATTTGAGATATGTTTACAATACAATGCTTTTACCAAAGGTTCAGTGAACATTATAGAAGAGGGGGTGGAAAGAATTTAAGAACCAAAAGATCAGGGCATTCTCTGTATAGGACAGAGAAGCTGTACTCACGGACTCTCAGGACCTAAGGATGATAGAAACAAATGCCATGCCAGTGTGGATGGAGTACATCTCACAAGGCAATTAATTACTACCAAGGGAGGAGAATCAATCTGCTCCAGGAACAAGATCATTGATAAGTTATTCCAAGCAGTTAGTCTTAAACACACATACACATGAGCAATATTAAGTGAACTTTGAACTTGGCATGGTGTGTGTGTGTGTGTGTGCATGTGTGTGTGTAACAATAATATTTAAAGAGTAAAAGGTCATGGGTTTGATACATGGGGGGCAGAGGAGTTGAAAGGTGGAGATGATGGGAAAAATGATATAAATATTACACTCATATATAAAATACTCAAAATAATTAAAATATAAATTGAGAAAAGCTCTGTATTTTTATACCATAATAATGGCTGAACATTTCTCTAGAGTGTCCTCTGTCTGAGATAAATTTTGTTTTGAAATCAGTCCCTCTATTTCGGCATGCTGCCCCAAAGAATTCAGTCTACCTCTAATACATGTCCCTGTATGTATGTGTGTGTGTGTGTTCATGCAGATATTATGTAAAATATATTATATTATTTGAGGTTTGTAATGCACACGAGGATATCTTAATACAAATAGCATATTTTTTACATATCATTTTTAAATTTGTGTTTATATTCAATAAGACTTCCCGAGATCTTTCCAAATCAGTACACAGTCATTTATAAATGAAAGTTGTATTGCAACATTATGCAAACCACAGTATGTCTAGCCATTCTCTTGAGGAGGATCCTTTACTTTTAACCAATTTTCTATTATGACAAATCAAGCAAAAGTAATGACCCTGCACATGCCTCTCTGGTGCTTTTTAGAATTTCTCCAAGTTAGCTACAGGAAAGTTAAATTACCAGGCCATGGGGACTTATGTTTCAAAGTTTTTATGTAGTTTCCAACCTTTTGACATTGGAACATGGAGTTGTCAAGTTCAAAGTTCACATCTGAGAAGAACTGTGCATCTAAGATATACATACACACACACACATACACATACACACAGTGTGTGTGTATGTGTATGTGTGTATATCTATGTATATATAGTATACATACATGCATATATGTACACACATATACACATATTTAAAACCAACCATGAACCAAGCTTGTAACATTTTGACCCCATAGTCAGAACCTGGATGTTTGTGGCTTCTTGTTGGGCCATACTCACTGCTATCCTGAAGCACGTGCAGCCTATGGACCAGAGGCTGGATAACTCTACAGGTTTAACAGGTATTATGATAAATTGTGTTCCCTGTCACATTCATGTCTCTTCGCTGACCCATAATGATGTAACGACTTTCAACCTGCTTGCTTCTGCTAATGTTGGCTGACAGCCATCATTCGGGACTCACCCCTGTCCTTTCTCAACAGCAGCAGCATGCTTTTCTGTACTGGTTCTGTGGTTCCCAGGCTGTCCCAACCCTTGACCCTTCTCATCACAGGTGCATTTGTAGTTCCCTTGACTTCTCCCTGAGACTGTAAATTCTGTAGAAAATGGGCCAAGACAGACTCACAGGAGAAGTTGACATGGCTGGGCCAGATCAACCCCCTGCTTTTTCCAGATGCTGTAATGTGCCTTTGTCAGGAATGCCAAGGCTCCCAGAAGTTATCAAAACAGGTGGAGCTTCATGTGAGCTTTGGGCATTGAAAAATATTGATGTGAAAATAATTGCCTGTGGGAAATAATGCAATTTGGTACAACTGTTCAGGAAAAGGAACAGCATAAACCTCAAAGGGAGGGTTTACTGGAAAGAATAAATATGAACCTTTGGGGTTCAGGTCCCCATCAGGAACCATGGGTTCTAATACTTGTCCCCTACTCTCTGCATCCAGGAACCCAGGAAGTTCTTATTTTTCTAGCCACAATGGACTTTATGAAAGCTTGTTGAGTGATTAAGACATGTGTTGCAATTCCCCTCCATGCCTCCCATTGATTGTGCCAACTCTTTTGCACAGCTTGCCTAATTCAAAATCTTCCCTGAACACACACACACACACACACACACACACACACACACACACACACACACACTTCATATGAATAAGTAAATATGCTTATATTTGTATATATAGCCATCCCCCTGTATCCATAAGGGATTCTTTATGGGACCTACATGGGCTTAAGGGCCATATCTAATGTGGTGAAGTACTTACAAATAACAGCCTATATTCTTCTGTGTACTTCAAATCGTCTCTAAATTATCTTTAATACATGCAACTGCCATATAAATTGTTATATTGCATTGTTTCATAGTGACAGGAAATAACAGCCTATATATGCTCATTAGAGATGCATTTTCCCAATAGAAAACTGCATATGGGAGGATCTTCTACTATTTCTACTACTACTACTACTACTACTACTACTACTACTACTACTACTACTCACACACACACACACACATACACACACACACACACACACACACAAGTCCCAAAGAGAAATTTTGAGAATGCTATTCCACCCATCACTATCTTGCCATATGTAATGTTGTAGGGGAGGTGGACAAGGCAGAGGGCAACTAGGAGAAGGAAAAGCAGTAGGCACTCTGAGGAGCATCACACAGTAGGCACTCTGAGGAGCATCACACAGTAGGTGATCTGAGGAGCATCACATTGGCCATTCTTAAATGGAAAAATCCAGTCATATTGCCCACCCACTCACCCATCCACCAAACACAGAGAAGCCTGAGCAATGATACAGCTGGACAGCTGCCTGAGGGAGAAAACACCACACTTCTGAATAGTGTTCACCAACAGTATGTTGTATTTTAAACAACATACTGTTTAGCTTTGCTGTTTGGAAAAATGACATAATATTCTATTTAGTCTTTTGTAAACTTTCAAAAGTAAACAATCTGTAAATCCTATTTTTTCTGTTACATTTGGCTTTAGTTAATGCACTTCCCCTGCTGCAAAGTAATCCTTTGTGTGGATTTATTTATTTATACATTCTTTCTGGTAAGAGACTCTCAAATAGTTTCTATATTGTTTCTTGGTGAACAATGTGGCTTTGTAGAAACCTGTTGATGCATTCAGAAACCAGAGGTCTGTGACTTATGTAGGACACTATTCCAATTCTGAACAACAAGAAAATGTCAGTTAGGTTTTGAAAGTGTTTGTTGCAAGCCATATTCCCTTCATCAGTTTCCAAATGTCATGTTGATTGTTCTATGACTACACACACACACACACACACACACACACACACACACACACACNACACACACACACACACACACACACACACACACACACACACGCACACACACACACACACATACACACTACATCATATCACCTCATAATACAAATGCCAAGTAAACCATTATATTATACTGTTTGGTCTTTTCTCCTAGCCTAGACTTTGATGTAGTAGGAATTCTTTCTATCTTTTGGGTGCTACTCCTTTCTCTGTCATTTAGATTACAAGTATCTTATCTCAGTTTGTAGTTTCACAAATCACTTCAGCTGCATATCTTTGGAGGTCAAATGTTTTAATGTTACATTAGTTTAATTTATTGATCCTTTTCTTTCAGCTATAAGTTTTACAAACTTAAGAGAACAGATACACATGAGCCCTAACACTTGAACAAACTAAAGGAAAGAATTACCTCTAGGAGAAGCTGGTTTAAGTAGAGGAAATAGTTCAAAGATTCTAAAGTGGTAGGAGGTGAGTCTGGCTGGAATGAATAAGGGGTGGTGGTAGTAGGTGACCTTGTGAGGCAGACATGGTCCAGAGCTGAAATGTTTTTTCTCATAGCAATGGAAAATCCCCAGCAGTTTTTAATCCTCAAATAAAGTTAGGATCTGGATTGCAGTACCAAAGGGGCGCATTGGAAAAGACTTTGCTGGGAAACCTATAGAGAATGGTTACAGTGAGAAAAGAAGTGCTGGAGAAAGAAAGCATGGTAGACAGATTCTAGATGGATTGAGATGATTTGTAGACATCCACAAGCTAGGTTAGCAGAAAATATATAAGCTGAAAGATATGAGCTATAGAAATATTTGGTCATTGGCAACATATGCAGGTTGTATACACTGGAATATGTGGGGATGACAAAGGGTTCAAGGACTGAGCATGGGGGCACTTCTACATTGATCTCTCCAATTTCATAATTATGCCTGGGAGAAGTAGGTACTTTCAAGTGAACAGGGCTTTTCTCTCCCATCTGTGTGCTAATTCCTCATTTCACCTCAGGTCCCCAGTACCCTATGAGGAGCCAGTACATGCCTGTCGGCTCCCACTCTCCTCTCCCTCCACCCCAGATGAATTACTAGTCATAGTAAATGTTTGCTCGGGCTCATAAATGTATAATGTCTGTCACACAAACCTCAACTGCCTGTAATCGAGACTCATGCACACGTGGAAAAGACTGTGCATGGAAGATATAAATGAAGCTGTCGCCTGAGGTTGCTGCAGGAAGCGGGGCCACTGAAATGGAAATTGCATCCTGCATTTACTGCCTAAACAACCTGCCTCCCTTTGCTGCTGCCTCCCTGGAAGGTAGAGGGAATTAGCTGTAAATATTTTACAGTAGGTAATTTGGTGGAGTAAATCACAACACATTTTTGCTAGAGTCTGAACTGAATGAGGGTGCGTCTCTTCTCCTTCTAAGGGGTTACTTGTAATGGCATCGTTTTAGTTTTACCCCTACACGGACACACAGACAAAAACACAGAGAGACACAGAGAGAGAGAGAGAGAGAGAGAGAGAGAGAGAGAGAGAGAGAGAGTTATGTCTTTCTATCCTGTTATTCAGTGACTCTGCAAAGAGAAGGGGACAATGGGGTGGGCTGGATAGCTCAATGCATTGCCTGAGCATATTTATTCATCCATGCACTAAGCAATTTCTAATTGATCACTGTATGTCAGATAGCTACAAAGTTCTAGAACATAAAGACCAACATGACTAAGTAAGTTTCTGGCAGAGAGTTCACAGCTTATTTGGGAAGCCCCTGGAAATACCTAAAATTTACTCAGGTAACTCCAAGAGATTTATAAGAATAACTGCATTTAATCTTTATAATAATATTCCAGGAGAAAATTATTTTATCCCCACATTCCAGTAGGGAAAGTGAGCACCAGACAGGTGAGTGGCTTATCCAAGGTCTTGCAAGGATTGCAAATAGGGCTACTGCTGTCTCCTCAAGTGCCTTTGTACAGGTGAGCAAGCAGGGGAAGGTGACTTCATTTTGACTAAGCACCTATTTCCTATGCTTTAGAGTACAGACTTGTTACTAGCCCATTCCTATGGGTAACAGCTACTTTAATTCTTAATTCTGCGAAGTGAGTTTCTGATTCCCATTTTCCAAGAAATGTTGAGCTCAGAAAGCAGTTCAAATTATATGTCACCAAATTACCAAATTATATGTCACCAGGCTGGGACTTAAGCCAGAAGTATCAGAGTACAAATACCAAGTGATTCTCATATGGCGAGGTGATGAGAGCTGATGCAGACAAGAAACTCTTCAAGGCACCGTGAGACCAAAAGAGATAATAAGAAAGTCCTCAGAGAGCATGAGAGAACTGTGCATGGGGTGGTGTATGGGGGGTGGGGAGGGGCAGCTAGTACAGACAGGAAAGAATATTTAAAACCAGCAAGAATAAGAATGGAAAAACAGCAGAACCACAGGTGACCAGCAAGCTATGTGCAGCACAGTTGTGTCTCTTCTTGATTTGCTCAAATTCTTGCACAAAAGATGTGACAATTCATCTTGCTCTCTGCAGAGGAGAGAGTAGGGAGGAAGTTAACCCAGGAAAGGTCAAGGGTCAATGGATTTAGGAATAGCTCTCAACAGATTTTTCTTCCTTCTCATCTGTGCTCAGGGACCGGCACAGGGAGAGTATTTGGGTTGGTTTTTCTCCTCCTTAGAGTCTTGCTATGAATTTTAGAGGAGGCCACTGAACTCTTGTAGTCAGTCCTCCATCACTCTGTCAATATATTCCTGGCTGCCTAAAGGTTGCTCAGCATGCTGCTCCATCCATTCCCTATCCTGATCAGAGTGTTGGTTCAAACTACATGGATATGAATGTAGCTCCTGTGAGTTACTGACTCCTGCTTTCCATCATTCTTGAATGCTCAGTTCTTGAACTCATCAACTTTTACACATGGAATTTAGTCTATAACTGGCAAACAGGTTCCCAATAAACGACAAAGGCTTTTCCTGGCCAATTGTTAGAAACAATTCAATTGAATGATAGATGAGATAGCTCATAAGGAATTGATCTTGAATATGTCTGGAAGGGGCAGGAAATGGGACACTTTGGGGACAAGATGCAACAATGGATGAACAGTGTTGTTGGGGTTCTACTATGGGAAAGAGTCAGATTCAGGGGACACCTTTCTCATTTTATATTTTGTCCATTCATTATCTATCTTTTATTTTTCTTCATCCCCATTCTCCATCTCTTTCTGTTCTTCCCAAAAAGATCAACTCCTAGTAGAAAACATTCACCCAGCTTACTCAGAATCCAACTGAACACTCTCACTAGATGATCTATAGTGGGGCAACACCACATGACACATGAATGGGGATGCAGGGAAGCCGAGGAAAAGACCGACAATATTCTAGAAGTAGATCTCTGCCCGGTATGGTAAGGATCAGAGGAGAATGTGACTGGAACAAAGTGTGAGACCAGGGAACATAGAAGAAAAGGAAGTCATGTGTGCCATACAGTCAATATCTTGCATGCCATCCTACAAATGAACCTTGTCCTTTTATTGTTAATGAGGAAGAAACACTGATGAATTGTAGCCCCATCACATTGCCAGGCTCACACACACTCTTGGGTTCATTTTATAGCCATGAAGAGTAGAGGATTTAAGTAACAAATTCTGATGAGGGGTGGTCATTTAGGTGGCTGCTGCAGTAATCAGTGTGAGAGGTGATGCTGGAAATGCACTGACCCATGCAGCACCAGCAGGAGGGGCTGAATTCCAGGTGTGTGAAGGGGAAGAACAAGAATGGCCCTGAATTCCCACAGAGGACAAAAGAAACACCAGAGCTGATGGGAGGAACTGAGACAGACATTAGTGGATAATTTGGGGAGATTCGTTTTAGGTGCTAACCAGGCCCACAGGAAGAAGTGTTAGCCACCTTGCTGAAAGCAATCTACAGATTCAATGCAATCCCCATCAAAAATCCAACTCCCTTCTTCACAGAGTTAGAAAGGGAAATTTGCAAGTTCACCTGGAATAACAAAAAAACCTAGGATAGCAAAAACTATTCTCAACAATAAAAGAACCTCTGGTGGAATCACCATCCCTGACCTCAAGCTGTACTACTGAGCAATGGTGATAAAAACTGCATGGTACTGGTACAGTGACAAACAGGTAGATCAATAGAACAGAATTGAAGACCCAGAAATGAACCCACANACCTATGGTTACTTGATCTTTGACAAAGGAGCTAAAACCATCCAGTGGAAAAAAGACCATTTTCACCAAATGGTGCTGGCTCAACTGGCTATTAGCATGCAGAAGAATGTGAATTGATCCATTCTTATCTCCTTGTACAAAGCTCAAGTCTAAGTGGATCAAGGAGCTCCACATAAAACTAGAGACCCTGAAACTTACAGAGGAGAAAGTGGGGGAAAGCCTCGAAGATATGGGCATAGGGGAAAAATTCCTGAACAGAACAGCAATGGCTTGTGCTGTAAGATCAAGAATTGATAAATGGGACCTCATAAAATTGCAAACCTTCTGTAAGGCAAAAGACACTGTCAATAAGACAAAAAGGCCACCAACAGATTGGGAAAGGATCTTTACCAATCCTAAATCAGATAGGGGACT
>NC_034590.1:93817408-93907972 GCF_900095145.1 Mus pahari | reverse complement strand
GCCTCTGCCTCTGCCTCTGCCTCTGCCTCTGCCTCTGCCTCTGCCTCTGCCTCTGCCTCTGCCTCTGCCTCTGCCTCTGCCTCTGCCTCTGCCCTGCATCCCCATTCTTCTGCTATGGACAGAAATCATTCCCAAGCCAGTTCCCTGTTGCTCTGGAATTCTGAGTGGTAGCATTTCTCAGACTGCAGGCTAACTCCATAAGGGAAGACTCTTGACTGGCATCCCAATACCGTCCAGAGCTGTGAGATGTAATAGTTTTCAGCTTCTGGGGCTCTTGGTTAGCATCTCCCTGCTACAGATAATTCCCTCAGTGTGCCTAAATCTTGCTTGGAAATCCTATTTTAAGTTGTTTTTATCTGTTTACAGCAAGTATCTTCTGTTTATTCCCTTTGCTGTTTGCATACTCCATTTTTGGAGACCAGACAAGAATCAGCTTGGAGATAGGAGACAGGAGGGAGTCTCTACCTACCATTTTTTTTTAAAGAGCTTCCAAAACTGCACCCATGGGTCATGTAGTAAGTGGATCCAGCATGGAACAGTCATTTTGGTCACCTACCCAAAAGAGAGTCTCATCCTCTTATCCCATATTCATCTATGTTAATCAGGTCCAGAAGACAGGGCCATTATAGGCTTCCAGTGTAATTTCCATGATGTAATTTCGGATGGGTTAGTGGCAGAAGAAGCTACATTCCCACACCTCTAGTAAGAACCTGACTCCTGACAGACTCAGGTGTGGAGTTATTTCCTGAGAATTGAAACATCTAGGAGAAAGGCTCATAGATTCAGGACATAAAAAATACAACTTAAGGGAAACTAATGAAACTTAGGGAGCTCAGAGAGTTCCAAGATTCACAAGGTGTCTCCCAAAGGCAATAAAAGCAGTAAACAACTGCTGGAGAGTGGGGCTTTCAGACTGGGAGAGCTGCCTGCATGCTGAGCAGGAGCTCCAGGGACAAGGCTTTGTGAGTTGTCACAAGCCTGCCAGGGCAGGCTTCCCACTGAGGCACCTTTGAGTCACCCACTAAGCTGTTCTAACCTCACTGGTTCACTAAGCTAGACTAAGGTGGAGTCATTTCTTAGGTCATCATAGATCCCCCAGAAAATAGATGCTGGTTTGCGCCTCCTCAAGAGAAGCCACACAGGAGAGAATGCTAAAGACTTCTAAAGAGTTCTACCAAAGATTTAGACCTAGTTGATCAAAGAGACAAGTCACTTAGTAGCCTGATAAGGCCATTGACACTCATTCTTTCTTTATAAAAATAAATGTAAATCCAATGTGTATCTCTCTCAAAGAAAATTATTTTATAGCACTTCAGAATCTACATATCCTCCCAAATCTAACTTTTTCTTTCTAGCTTATATGAATATTGTCAAATTTGCACATTTTATGAAAATTATAGTTTCTCCACAGTGATGTGACTAGTTTATCTTCTTTTAAACGTTAAGGGGGTTTTAGTGACACTGGCAAATACCCAGTATCACTAACCATTTTGAGTTTATGCAAAGAAAAAAAACTATCCTCCCTCTCTTTTCAGCGATGTGAACCAAACCCTGGGCATCCCATGTGGTCAGCAGGTACGCCACCAATGAGCTGCTCACACAGCTTACCAAATAAGCTCTTATGATTTTACTCTATTCCAAACAATGTGAATAGAAGCTGTACTCAGAAAATGGTATATAAACGTCTGCTTTCTTTGACCCCCTATGCTCTTTTTTCAGAGATGAAAGACACAGGATAGATAAGGGAAAGCAAGACACCAGAGAAAGGTGAACAGTCAAATGGTAATTGCTCAAAGTCATTGCTGGGCAGGGTGGTGCTGGATTCACTGAGATGTGGGGGAGGGGAAGCAGAGATTTTGACTGTTCAACAAAAGCCTCGTTTCTTTGGATCAAATAAAGGTAAGTATGTCTTACAACACAGCCAGTGTGATTCCTGTCTTGTGAAGCCAATTACAAGCATATTCAACACACACACACACACACACACACACACACATATATATATATATATATATATATATATATATATATATATATATATATATATATTATCTATCAAGCTGTATTGGCAATGTTGTGAACTCCAGAAGGAAATCTTTTCATTCATTAGGGAAGAATCATAATTCCTAGAAGAGAAACTGGAGCTGTCATCCTCTGGGCTTATATTTGAACCAGATTCTCCCTCCCACAAACAAATAAGTCAAAATAAGGTTGAGAAGGAGCATAGCCATCCCAGGGAACTCGGGCTTTCCTGCTGGACTTTAACTCAACTATATTCCCCAGAATCTTGTGGTTAGATGTATGGATGCGACTGAGTGCTAGCCACTCAAAACTGAACTCAAGTAAAGGATCGCACCCCAAGCTTGCCCTATAAAATGTGCCCAGTCATGATTATTTATGTCCTCTCCACTTCCCTAGGGTGAGTGTTTGAGCCCAGAGCAATCTTGGAAACTTAAAATGTCAGAGCCTTGAACATTTCCAGCTCCCCATCTCCTTATGATGCGAAACCTTCTTCCCCTCACCCAGAAACTGAAAATTGCCTGCTCCTTACAGGAGTAAA
Organism: Mus pahari; assembly: GCF_900095145.1. Lineage (NCBI taxonomy): Eukaryota > Metazoa > Chordata > Mammalia > Rodentia > Muridae > Mus > Mus pahari. The sequence goes on along the minus strand of NC_034590.1, from coordinate 93,905,412 downwards.
AACTGAACCTCTTTTTTTGGGTAAATATTGGAGATTAAATCAAGGGCATTGTGAATGCTAAGCAGGTGCTCTATTCCTGAACCATCATTGCCCCAGCCTAAAGCAAAACAAAACAGACGAAAAACCTGGTACCCAGTCAGTACTAAGTAAATATTTGTTTTTTTTTTCTTTTCTCACCTTCTATTCAATAAAGAAAATGGACAAATGAGCTGAATCTGGAGAGGATAAGTCATTAAACAGTGTACAGGTAGCCCTGACACATGGTGATTGACAGGTAAAGGAAGAATAACTTCCTACCTTCCAGGTACTAAATAATCTACAGGAAAGCCGTCTCAAATGTAGTATTTTGGTTTACTTGTTTTGCTACTAAATGAGGGAACTGATTAAAAGAAAAGGTCAAACAGCCCCTGGAAGACAGATGGGAAGAGGAATAGAGCAAGTAGAGAGAGGTCAGAAGTCCTGATGGTTCCAACAGAAACCTCAGTCTTTTCTTTACATCCCTGATGACAATTACAGGCATCCAGAGACTAAAATCTAGTGTCCCCAACAGGGTATAAGCATCAGAAATCAGCATTCTAGGTGACATGACACTGAATCTTCCTCAATAGAGAAGATTCTCAGCTGTGTGCTGGAACCATGGGAATTTATGAAGGTTGGGCTTTTTCATGATTTCTGACTTTTAAGTGCCCTGAGCAAGTTTCAGAGTGAATGTTTGATGAAATGGCTCTCCTAACCTGGACTAAACTCCTTCCCTGTCTGCAATCCCTGAGTGCTTTCAGGAGAGATTTGGCTCTGTAACGTATCCCATCTTCTCTTCCATCCTTAATATAATACCAAAGGGTTGGAAATCTTACTGTGGTAAGGAATATTGCTAAAGAACCTTTTGTCTATAAAGAGTAGAACAGACTTCCAAGAGAAATAAAGAGGACATTAGAAAAGAGTCCAGAGGTGGAGGAGAGAAGATTATAAGTACATGCACTAAGTTATGAAAAGTAAAAGAAATCAAAAGAAAGCTATAAAATATAAAAGTCTCTCTCTCTCTCTCTCTCTCTCTCTCTCTCTCTCTCAACACACACACACATACACACACATACACACACACACAACTGGCTCACTTCTGTGTACTCATTGATGTAATAACCATTAATTGAGGAACAAGGAGACACTATGCAGGTAAGTGTATGGCAAAATTTACCCAGATCTCCAGAAAAAGAGCAGGACAGTCTGCTATCATAATATAACAAATTCTGACTCCTCCTTGCCCATTTATTGAAGTGTACTTATTCCCTATGTGCTCAACCACCACCTCTCAGGCCCACGACACTGTGGCAACGGACAACTTACACCTGCCACCAAGCCTAACTCCAGCATGCTCTTTGGGTATGGCTGTACAAGCCAATGAACATCTGTAAGTATGCGACAAAAAGAGGAGTAGGAAATCACAGCCTTGAGCAAAAGTATAGAGGGGAAGAAAAGGAGGCCAGCACGGTCGGTGGCATCCCTGTATAGGTGACTGACACTTAAACAGATCTACAGAAAACAGAAAATACATAAAATGAGGCAAAAGCATTTTGGGAAATCAAGTAATGAATGTTTGGTCTTTAATTCAAAGAAACTTAAAAATAGCCAAGTGGGAATAGTACAAGCAAAGAGGAGGTACTTTTGACTATGTGGCAAAGGGCCCCAAGAGTTTAAATCTTACTAGAACAAGCCTTCAAGGGAAAATGTAAAGTGGCCAGAGTCTTCAGCTTTTCCCTCAGTTTCTATGAAGGGGTGCGAGGTGAGGGTGGAATCTGGCAGTCATTTGAGTGGGAGATGATTGTAGCAGGGGACATTGTAGAGGAGCTGCAGTGAAGTGGGCTGAATATACAAACTGGAATCAACAGACTCTGCCCACAGCCTTTCTATGTGCACAGAGGGACATGGACAAGGATGATATGCAGGCTGTGAGCCTCAATCACTAGGCAGGGGCTGCCTTCATTTACAGAAGTGCCAGCATCTGTGTGGCTCAGCTCCTCTGTATCCTTTGAGCCCAGTGGAATTAGAGAGACACTATCTCTAAGATGAGCCCATCTGCAAAATGGGGGTGATAATAACTTCCTTGACTACTTAACAGAGTATTAGCACAATCATGGGGGTCTTGTGAGGTAATTTATAACAAGGAGAACACTAATGGAGGAATCATGGGAAGAACAAAGCTCTATATGATGCCAAGTGGTAGTTCAAATAAATTTCTCCTAGGGCTGTACTAATGATTCCATTTCAGTTGAGGGAGATTTATAAGGCATGAAAATAATGCATTGGGGTTACTTTTCTGAGCCAAAGATTTCTCATTATTATATCTTTGTTCTATGGCTTCATAACAGGAAAAAGGAGATGGTGCACAGGGGTGACTCACAGAAACTGTTACCAAAAATCTTGACCTAAAAACCTAAGGCACATAAGAAAGTCATCTTCAGAAAAATCCAGGTAGTTGAGACAGCATCTGGTCTAGGGTCAGATTTGAGGGGGAATGGGGATCCTAGAGGGAGGGCCCTATATAGTGTTTGTACAAGAATGTTTTTCATATACACCACTGCTCTGTGACTTTGACTGAAGTCAGCATGCAGTGTGGAAAAACCGTCTTTATACATAAGAGTGGAAATAATAATGACTTGCTGGTGTTATTGTTGCACGAGATGGATAATGCAGAGTCTATGAATACTTTCCTTATGATAGTCATCTACTTCCTCAGGATGGCCCTTCTTCCAGCTGGAGTTGGTTAACTCCTTCTTCTACAGTCTCTAAACATGTTATATCCATTGACTTGTGTGTATATATGCATTTGCTATATGCCTGCCACATTACAATATTCACTCTTTGAGGAAGAGGTATGTGTTGGTTTTGCTCATTACTTCATTCTCAATAGCCAGAAGATAATTTTCTATTAGCAAATCCTTGTTGCATAGATGTATGGATGTATGGATGGACACATGGATGTACCAACGTGAATTTATTTTTTCTTTTGAATTTTTCTGTGTGTTAACTGCAGGAGAAGTGCTAATTCCAGTGTTGACCTAAACATTTGGTCTCACATCCTGCCTTCAAATTTCAGTTCAGCCATATAGCTGGTATTTGACCTGAGAAGTTATGATATTGGGTATCTGTGAGTTTAAGCCACTGGCAAGTTTCCTGGATGCTGGTTGGAACAATCCCCAAACTGCAACTCTCATTTGGTGTCCTGTGCCCTTTGGTCTTGGATCTCTACACTACTCATTAGTCTAAACCACAGCTATAGGTTACCTTAGATATCATTAAGTTTCGAGTTTTTTTTTTCCTCTGCCATCAATCAGTCCCATGATCTTTCTATTTGCACATCTGTCTGTCTATACATCAAAACTCATGTCTGTCCTGACAATTAACTCATATGTCGATTCCTGCACTGAGCATTTCTGAGCCTTCTGTGGATTTCATGTCATGTTCAAGAGAGACAGAGATTTCTAAGACAATATTCCCCTCTACAGGATCTATATACAGTCAAGGTTTGGCATCTCTAACCTGACAGACTGATGAATGGTCATAACTGACCATAACTTAGAAAAACGGTGACTGTGCACAGGACAAGGCGAACATCACTGCTTATCTAGAGGCAGCTCTCTTAGTGACATTATTAAAATTCTCATCTGGTTAAATTCACATCACATTTATTCATAACATAATAAAGTGTCTCCTTCACTACAGGTTGTTATAGCTAATACTTTACGTAGGAACTCAAGAGTCAAGGATGGGTCAAAGATATGCCCAAGAATAATACTTTTGGAGCTGAGCTTTAGAGGTTTCATATGTTCATGTCCTGAATGCAGCCTCTTATGGTGTCATTGAGAAGACTCAGGTTGCCCTACAAAAAGGTGTGAGGATCATGTAGAGAGTCAGCAGGGACCTCAGATCAGCCTTACCAGCTTTTAGACAACACCTCTAACATCGGCTGCTCTACCACTTTTAGGTATAAAGTATGGCCATCCAGTTGAATTTTGGTCTAATAGAAAGGCCTTGAGCTACATTATTCTTATAGTTATGGGAGTATTCCACATGGTAAGTACACAGTGAATATATCTTATAAAATCTATCTTATGTTTCCATGATCCTACTTATATTAGTACCTTTGTTGAGAATCACATATGGGTGAAGTTCTTAGTTCCTGGTAGAGTAAGAATGTAGTAAATGCTAACTTTCTATCCACTCCAAATATCCTTCTGTTGGGGAATTCCCGACCTTTTAAAAGGAAAACATACATGCTCTATTGCTGGGTTCATGCCAGTGATTGTTCATCATATGTTGTCTTACCCTAAATCTCTATCTGAAGCTCCATGGAACAATGCCTCCATTTATATTTTTCCCACGAGTCCCTGGAACAATCAGTAGAGGGAGGACTAAGAATCACAGTAAATCTAATAAATAATATATCATAAAGCCAGTGCACAGTGAGTCTAATATATCATAAAGCCAGTGCACAGTGAGTCTAATATATCATAAAGCCAGTGCACAGTGAGTCTAATATATCATAAAGCCAGTGCACAGTGAATCTAATAAATAATATATCATAAAGCCAGTGCACAGTGAATCTAATAAATAATATATCATAAAGCCAGTGCACAGTGAATCTAATATATCATAAAGCCAGTGCACAGTGAATCTAATATATCATAAAGCCAGGGCACAGTGAATCTAATATATCATAAAGCCAGTGCACAGTGAATCTATCATAAAGCCAGTGCAGAGTGAATCTAATATATCGTAATGCCAGTGCACAGTGAATCAAATATATCATAAAGCCAGTGCACAGTGAGTCTAATATATCATAAAGCCAGTGCACAGTGAGTCTAATATATCATAAAGCTAGTGCACAGTGAATCTAATATATTGTAAAGCCAGTGCACAGTGAATCTAATATATCGTAAATCCAGTACACAGTGAGTCTATTATATCATAAAGCCAGTGCAGAGTGAATCTAATATATTGTAAAGCCAGTGCACAGTGAATCTAATAAATAATATATCATAAAGCCAGTGCACAGTGAATCTATCATAAAGCCAGTGCACAGTGAATCTAATATATCATAAAGCCAGTGCACAGAGTCTAATTTATCATAAAGCCAGTGCACAGTGAGTCTAATATATTGTAAAGCCAGGGCACAGTGAATCTAATATATCATAAAGCCAGTGCACAAGGATATGAAAGATGAAAGATAATAACCAGTACTTCCTTGAAATGTAAGGGCCAAGTTATCTGTTGTTTTTAAAAGGATGTGTGTATCTGATCAGGTAAGATTTATACTCAGTTGCCAATTAATCATGTGCCAGATTATTGCTAGATGTTTTTAACGAAGCTATTGATTAATTCATCTAACAGCACATCTGATAATGTGTATTAATGTAACAGGCCCTTAATATTAATAACGAAGTAGACATCACAAGAAAGAAGATGCATTTTCTAATTCCGGAGCATCCCTTTCCAAGTTAAGGCTTGATTATCTTGAAGGCAGTTTGACTAAAGTGTCCAGTCACCTGCACATAAGCACGGCTGTCTCTTCCTCTAGTCTACATTAGCAGTTCTCAAACCTGAGTGTACCTAAGAGAAGTGGGGGGTTGTATTAATAAAACCCCATAGACTGTAGTTCATGGGAAATTTAAGGAATTCTTGAGAATACTGTTGACTATGTACTGGGATAGCATCCAGGGGTGACTTCTTAACCTAACTCTACTAAATTGAGCATCTGTTGTATGAGCAAAGGGTCCACTGTGTTCTCATCTCCTGTCGCCGGGCTCTTCACCGGTCTCTCAGTGCTCTTTCAGGGACAGAGAGGCAAGAGTTTCCCAGCCTTTTCTGGCATTGTGCCATCTTTTCCCATAACTCACTTTTAGCGAGTCTTTGTTGTTGCTTGGAGGCTCAGCATCCCCAAATTAAAATCTCTTACGATTATTTATGATCACATGCCCTTTAGATGGTGGCACAAATCTTCTCCATGGCCCCCCGGGGTCTCCACAGGGAAACCTGCTGTGCGACAGTGTAGGATTTGCAGGTCACCTTTATGAATCTGGTTACTTTTATGTGCTCAGCTCTTCGGGTCTTATCCGTTATTGAGAAGGATCTTATTCCTGTGAGAAATCTGGTATACCCTTGCCACATTTCTTTGCAGAGTAGAAGGAAATGATCCTCCAGGAAGCCCTGGATGCTTTATTTACAAGCATTTTGATGTCTTTTAGGCCCTACATCTTGGGGAGTGCTAGCCAACATGGGCTCAGCTCAATGAATGATTAATGACTCTGAAGTCACAAACAAATGTACCCTGAGAGATTGCAGGCAACTTATTCAATTCTTAATCTCCAGGTGAATATTGCACTATGGGCTGGATATAAGGGTCCAATTCTAATCCTGTTATTCCAGTTGTGTGACCTCAAGGAAAATTTCACAACTAATCTAAGTCAGTTTCTGTTTTGTTTGTTTGTTTGTTTGTTTTTTCTCAAAGTAATCAACAATGTAATTATGGAAATCACAGACAGGGAAGAAATTGTTATTTCTTAAGGTTTTAAATGGATCTGCTACTCCAGATTACTTCATAGTAGGCCTAGTAAATATATTATAAAATGAGAATTGCCGGGCAGTGGTGATGCACGCCTTTAATCCCAGCACTTGGGAGGCAGAGGCAGGCAGATTTCTGAGATTGAGGCTAGCCTGGTCTACAAAGTGAGTTCCAGGACAGCCAGAGCTACACAGAGAAACCCTGTCTCAAAAACCAAAAGAGAGAGAGAGAGAGAGAGAGAGAGAGAGAGAAAATTGGTAAAAATGATAAGGTAAGAATATTTTGTCTATCATGAGTCTGATAGAGGAAAACTNAATATATCATAAAGCCAGTGCACAGTGAGTCTAATATATCATAAAGCTAGTGCACAGTGAATCTAATATATTGTAAAGCCAGTGCACAGTGAATCTAATATATCGTAAATCCAGTACACAGTGAGTCTATTATATCATAAAGCCAGTGCAGAGTGAATCTAATATATTGTAAAGCCAGTGCACAGTGAATCTAATAAATAATATATCATAAAGCCAGTGCACAGTGAATCTATCATAAAGCCAGTGCACAGTGAATCTAATATATCATAAAGCCAGTGCACAGAGTCTAATTTATCATAAAGCCAGTGCACAGTGAGTCTAATATATTGTAAAGCCAGGGCACAGTGAATCTAATATATCATAAAGCCAGTGCACAAGGATATGAAAGATGAAAGATAATAACCAGTACTTCCTTGAAATGTAAGGGCCAAGTTATCTGTTGTTTTTAAAAGGATGTGTGTATCTGATCAGGTAAGATTTATACTCAGTTGCCAATTAATCATGTGCCAGATTATTGCTAGATGTTTTTAACGAAGCTATTGATTAATTCATCTAACAGCACATCTGATAATGTGTATTAATGTAACAGGCCCTTAATATTAATAACGAAGTAGACATCACAAGAAAGAAGATGCATTTTCTAATTCCGGAGCATCCCTTTCCAAGTTAAGGCTTGATTATCTTGAAGGCAGTTTGACTAAAGTGTCCAGTCACCTGCACATAAGCACGGCTGTCTCTTCCTCTAGTCTACATTAGCAGTTCTCAAACCTGAGTGTACCTAAGAGAAGTGGGGGGTTGTATTAATAAAACCCCATAGACTGTAGTTCATGGGAAATTTAAGGAATTCTTGAGAATACTGTTGACTATGTACTGGGATAGCATCCAGGGGTGACTTCTTAACCTAACTCTACTAAATTGAGCATCTGTTGTATGAGCAAAGGGTCCACTGTGTTCTCATCTCCTGTCGCCGGGCTCTTCACCGGTCTCTCAGTGCTCTTTCAGGGACAGAGAGGCAAGAGTTTCCCAGCCTTTTCTGGCATTGTGCCATCTTTTCCCATAACTCACTTTTAGCGAGTCTTTGTTGTTGCTTGGAGGCTCAGCATCCCCAAATTAAAATCTCTTACGATTATTTATGATCACATGCCCTTTAGATGGTGGCACAAATCTTCTCCATGGCCCCCCGGGGTCTCCACAGGGAAACCTGCTGTGCGACAGTGTAGGATTTGCAGGTCACCTTTATGAATCTGGTTACTTTTATGTGCTCAGCTCTTCGGGTCTTATCCGTTATTGAGAAGGATCTTATTCCTGTGAGAAATCTGGTATACCCTTGCCACATTTCTTTGCAGAGTAGAAGGAAATGATCCTCCAGGAAGCCCTGGATGCTTTATTTACAAGCATTTTGATGTCTTTTAGGCCCTACATCTTGGGGAGTGCTAGCCAACATGGGCTCAGCTCAATGAATGATTAATGACTCTGAAGTCACAAACAAATGTACCCTGAGAGATTGCAGGCAACTTATTCAATTCTTAATCTCCAGGTGAATATTGCACTATGGGCTGGATATAAGGGTCCAATTCTAATCCTGTTATTCCAGTTGTGTGACCTCAAGGAAAATTTCACAACTAATCTAAGTCAGTTTCTGTTTTGTTTGTTTGTTTGTTTGTTTTTTCTCAAAGTAATCAACAATGTAATTATGGAAATCACAGACAGGGAAGAAATTGTTATTTCTTAAGGTTTTAAATGGATCTGCTACTCCAGATTACTTCATAGTAGGCCTAGTAAATATATTATAAAATGAGAATTGCCGGGCAGTGGTGATGCACGCCTTTAATCCCAGCACTTGGGAGGCAGAGGCAGGCAGATTTCTGAGATTGAGGCTAGCCTGGTCTACAAAGTGAGTTCCAGGACAGCCAGAGCTACACAGAGAAACCCTGTCTCAAAAACCAAAAGAGAGAGAGAGAGAGAGAGAGAGAGAGAGAGAAAATTGGTAAAAATGATAAGGTAAGAATATTTTGTCTATCATGAGTCTGATAGAGGAAAACTCCCCCCTGCATTTTCCCATAATCCTCCCAGAACCCTTCCAGAGAGAAGCCTTACTCCTCTATGGACAACAGAACAGAGAGGAATGGTTGCATAGTCTAGGGCTGAAGGGTGTTATCAGTCAGCCTTTCCCTCCTGTGATGGATACCTAAGATATAAACATTCCAAGGAAGAAAGATTAATTTCAGTTCATGGTTTCATGCTCAGCTGGTCCTGGGACTCTGGGCCTACGGTGAGATAGAGAATCAAGTCTGAGGGAGCAGAGCCACTCACAGCATGGAGGTCAGGAAGCAGAGGGACAGCAGAGGACAAGTCCACACAGCTTCCTTCTCCTGCCTGTGCTCCATCTTGGCCCTCTGTCTATGCTGCCACTCACATTCCTGGGAGATCCTCCCTACTCAACTGCTAGTCTGTGTTCCAGCCATCTCTGGAGAGACCCCCATAGACACACACTCAAGTGTGCTTCACTAGTCTAGGATTTTCTTAGTCAAGATTAGCTATCATGAAGAATGAGCATTCCCAACTGACTGATAAAAAAAAATAAATAAAATTAAAAAAAAAAAAAAAAACAAAAAAACCTGTCCTCTGTCATTACAGAAGACAGAATTTAAAGACAAAGGACTCAAACAACGACAACACAGTTTTCAGTAGTAAATTAGCCCCAGAGTTAAAGTAAGGCCAAGCATGGGAATACCAACTGCACTCAGCACACGTGGAACTTCAATCCTCTCTCCTCCAAGCACTCTTGTCTTTTCAAGTGTTCTTTAGACTCTACATTGATACTTTGCCTGTGGTCACTTTTCCAACAGGAAACCTAAACATTCTGACTGCTGCACCAAACCTTCCACCTCCACCAGGCCCACAAAAATAAATAAATAAATAAATGAATAAATAAATAAAAATCATGCTATGTATACTCGCCATCAGTGCTGTCAGGTATCAGGGATGTAAGCCATCTGTTCTCAGCTGGCAGAGAGGGGAAAAGCTATACTCTGACACCCAGATTGAAGCCACCATTCACAGTCTGCAGATGCAGATGGCCCCGTTTTTATTCATAGGGCTCATAAATAAGTTGCTCCTTCACATGTACTTTCTCTGGAAGGCACTGGGGGAGGGGCTCAGCTACAGGCCTTCTGGGAGGCACCTTGGAGGTGGGAGTTCTGAACTTCCACTGTGCATTAGGAGTCTGCATGTGCCCCATGTGCCCAGCCTAGGCTGCCTGCATCCCAGCTGTTGCAGGAACCATAGCACAAGCATCACGTGCTCTGAGAAAACTCACACCAACAGTTTTGCTTCTAACTTTTGTCTCTTCTATACTAGGAGACAATGGCTACCTATATTCTGCAACATTGGCTGTGTAGATTTTGATTTCTCTGGGTTAAAATACAGTCTGCATGGCCCATTGAGTTGGAGTCAGTCTTGCTGGCGGCTAAGGTAGGGAAGAGAAACTTTATCCAGCACATCTGGAATTACAAGAAAATAAGGAAACCTGTTTGGTTGCAAATTGGAGGAGACTGTAGTACTTGTTAAGATGCCAAGGGCAAATCAAACAAGGCAGAGTTTGATGTATGGGCTGAACCTCTAGGTCATAGACATAGGGTTCTCACTGAGTAAATTCTCATGTGTACAATATCACACTATAAGCCTCTTCTTTGTCAGTCACAAAGGTTAGCAAGCACATTTGGAGACTTGTATCTTAAATTTAAACGGTGTGAATTTACAAGCCTGCCTTGCATCACAACCAGCCAAACAATATCACCATCAATCAACAGAGCTAGATATTATAAACAACTAACCAACATAGTTACCACAACAACTGGTCATTTCCAACAACAATCACAACCCATGTTTCACTACCACCAATCAATCACAACAAATGCAGTAAGTGAGCCACCCTCTTCCTGAAGCATACGCCATTGCAGCCAACACCACAAACAAGCAGACATTGCCACGTAAGTTATCTGTAACCACAACCATTGGCCTCGTCACTGACTAGCCCCTATAACCAATTAGACACTACCACAGAAGCAACCAAAGACAGTCAACAACTAGCATAGCTACCAAAATCATTATAAGCAACTACTAATAGCAACAAGCACTACCACAACCAGCCACTAAATCAAAACAGTACTATACCAACCAATAACTAATATATCCAACAGATAAGATACTTTCATCTAAACTTACTGTATTCCAGGAAAAGTGCCAAGTTCCTCCCGCAGATTAAGCCACATTACCTGACTCCAACCTCTTAGGATAAGCATCAATATTAAGGAGTTGAATGACAATCTGAAGAGAATTAGGAGGCCATTACAGAGCTGTAAGCTATGTGTTCAATGTAATCAAAACCATTGTGTTTCAAGTCATAATTTGAACTACTTTTGGAAGAATGAGTTGAATAGGGGCAGGGCCAGGAAGGAAAAGTATGAAGTGGGAGTGTCACAAAATAAAGCTGTATACACATGATCTAGACAGGAGCTGTTAGCTCAGCATGAAATGGCAGAGATGATGAGAAACATACCATTCTGGAAGTATTAAACTGTTTGAGTCGGAAGACCTGCTCATTGCTTAGGTGATGGGAAACACAGAGCTGTGGAGGGGTAAGTCCTGAGGTCAATTGTGCTCAATGACATGCCAGGTGTCCTTTTTCTCCATTAGTAAGTCTTGGTTCTTCTGAACCCCAAATCTCAGTGCCAGCTTGTCTCTTAATGGGAAGATAAAGGCTCCTGGTGAGCAGGTGGCTCATTATTTACTTACCAGCACAGCTTGGGGCTTGCTCTAACCAAGTCAAGAAGATTGAATTCCTATTCATTGTAAGTAAGTGCATCTGAGCCGCTCAGAGGTGCCCACTCTGCATGACCAGCAACATGCCTGCTGCTTTCTTTAATGGACAAATTATATAAATGAGAGTCCCTCCAGGGGCTTTGCAAGTAATGCCACCAGATTCTTAATCACACTACATTTTCAGGTGTCACACAGCAAACAGGTGGAAACTAGAACCCCAAAAGTGTTAAGAACAATTAATCAGCACATGCCACATGAGAGGGTTGGAAAAAAATAATTCTCTGGATAACCACGGTTGCTTGCAAGAAATGTATCACTTAACAGTGACAGCTAGCGAGCAGCGAATGGGGGCACAGGCCGCAGCCTGTCGGTGCCAGTGTTACATCTGGGCTCATACATGCAGATGCCGGCCATCCAACAAAATTAGATATCATAAAACTGAAAGGTTTAAGAGTATAGTTATGAAAGATGTTGTCAGAGATTAATTGTGAAGAGGCAAAAATGAAAGAAGTAATCAATGTGTATTAAGGCGAAAGGGCTCTCTGCACTTGATCCATCCACCAAGGATGTCATGCATACCTGCGAAGGGTCAAATCTTGTTCTGGATTCTTGGAAGATATACACAGGCTCTTTCTCTACCCAGTGATGCTGACAACCAGGAAGGCAAGGCCAAATACAGCTGGATAAAAACATAAGCCTATGATGCATGGTCTTGTGATCTGCGGGATTATAAAAACAAAACAGGAACAAGCCCCAAGAAAAAAGGCAGGGGTGTGGCCATCAATACAGAGATGGCAACGTGATGATTGAGGAAAGGAGAGAGTAACGAGCTGGGCGAATGCATCCCAGGCCTGCCATGGCTAAGTTCCATCTGACGCTCATGCAGTGTCTTCTGTTACCTCATGTCAAAGATGTCAGTTTCAAGGGTCAGAGCCATGCGCTGTTCTGCTATACTTCTGCAGCTTAGAATTGGGAGAGCTTAGGCTTAAACAGAGGCTTGCTTGACTTTAAATCAGATATGTTTTACTTTAAACTTATTTTAAATGTGTAAATATTGGATGTAATTACATTTTCAAATAAAATGTACATATATATACCCTTCCTTCATCTCTTTTCTAGATGTTCAGATTTTATTTACATCTACAATGATGTAGACAGACACATGTATACACATTGATGTCTAGGAATCCACACATGAGGAAGAATGCGGTGTGTTTTGTCTTTCTGAGTCACTTTGCTTAATATACTACAGCTATGTTTTCAGTGGTCCCCAACTGCCACCCTGCTGCTAAGATTCGGTAGGTTTATGTCAGTTAGTCAGGAGTTCAGTTCATGTCATATAACTAGCCATAGAGAGACAGGTCTACCTTAAGAAACTGAGTCTCAAGAATGGGCCATTAGCTCAGTTTGCTTTGCAAGAGCTGGGGCCTGAGTTGGATCACTAGAACCTACATGAAAAATGCAGGCAGGGTGGTACATGCTTCAAATTTCAGCACTGAGGTAGGAAAGTTGGGGTGAGTCAGGCAGATTCTTGAGGGTTTCTGATCTGATAGCCTCACCTACCTGAGAAGCTCCAAACCAACAGGGGAGGGAAGGGGGAAAGATAGGTGGACAGCTCCTGAGGAAGAACTCCCAGGGAGGGTACCATGGCTCCCATACATTTATGTGCATATCTGTGTGCACATGCCCCCCACTCCCTGTATCTTAGTGAAATCCATTTTCTCCTATGTAAAACATAATATAGTGTGACAACAAAACTGTAGCTATAAAAATAAACACCCAATACCTACAAGATAGTAAAATGACTAAAAGCCCCACCATCCTCTAGGTATTCTCTGGTACTCAAGCCAAATATCAACCCCTTTCTGAGATTTTTCTGGGTCCCTCATCTATGAATGAATCCCTCTCCATTTCATTTCCCAAATCACTACTAAAACCATTGATTTGTCTTTAAACAGACCCATAAATTATGCTTTTCAGAGCATGAGACCTGGGGTTTTATATGGCTTCAGGGACCTCTTTGATATACCGCAGGATTTTAATACAATGTGTTTTTATGGTTAATACATGTTATATAATCTTAGGAGCCTTAAGGACTCCTCAGTACATTGTACACACACATTTCTGAAGAATATACAAGAACTGGGGCATACACTAAGCGCTCTATACAACCATTATCATAGATTCTGCTTTCCTCTAGAAAAGCAACATAGACCCAAATATGAATATTCCCCTAGGTACTTGAGGCATGTCTCCCATGGGTTTAATTGGAATGAACTAACTACCTTCCCAGCCTGTATGGGGCAGCCCAGGACCTGGGTGTCCTACAGCACTAATGAAGTAGCATGTCTTCCAGGTTGAAGCCACTGGTTTAGAGACAAATCAACACAGACTCAGCTCCCACCTGTGCTCTTGTTGTCTGCTGACCTTGGGCAAATCCCATGACTTCCTTCACCCTCAGTTTTCTAGTATGTGGTTTAGAGTTAATAACTACTTTTTTCATAGGAGTCACTGAGATGATATTTAAATTAGCACAACGGGCTGTCCAAATGGCACTCAAGCAACAGCAGGGTCTCATTGTCTTTCTTTGTCCCAGTGTGGTACAGGTAAACTTAGTGCTGCTTTGATGTTTTCTTGTCCTCTGAGCTAATGCTGATACTTACAAAGGCATAGTAGTCACTTGAGTATTTTTTGAATAACTTAGGGAGCCAGCTTCATTTTTACATATACTATATTAATTAGTCCCCGTACAGCCCAGAGTGGGTACTATGGTCAATATCCCAGGTTAAGATGGTATTGCTGAGGTTATAATAAGGAGTAAATTGACTCTTCCAAAACCGGAGAATAAACTTGGGGAGAGACAGGATTTCTCTAGATCCTTGTCTTAAGCCTCATTTTATATAGATAGGTCCTTTCCAGAGGCCCTAGAATGTCCATATATGTTACTTCTCTCATACCTGTGACCAAATACCTGGCAAAGATGACTTAAGAGTTACTCATCTATGTTCTCAGTTTCCGAGGGTGACACCCTGAGGTTCTTGACCTTGCACATTTTGAGCAGAACCTCATGGTGCTGGGAGTGTGATGGAGAGCCAGGAAATGTCCTGGGAAGGGGGATGATATGCACACAAAGCCCTGTCCACAATGACCTGCTTTTTATAGCTAGGCCCCTCTTTCTAAATAGACTATGAGTTTGAAAACAGCCCTACCAGCTGGAAACATTCAAAACACAAGCCTTTAGGGGACATCTCAGATTCAAGCCATGGCAATGTCAGAGTGAAAAGCCTATCAACATACAATTATCAAATGTGCTTATCTTGGAATCCATGCATTGTTCACAACTGCAAGCCATTGGATGGAGGTGGGTTATATTCAGAGGCAGGGCCTGTAGGGAACATGAGAAAGTCATTAAAAGCCATGGACACAAGGGATTCATAAAGAACAAAGAAACCTATCTCGAACTCCGCTCCTCTGGTTGGCAGAATCAAAACCTCTGAGACAAGAGATGAGAATAGAAGCTTGTTCCCTGTTCCAAATGGGAAGCATTCAGTCCTTCGATTCCTATAATCTTGCAAAACAAATAAGAGATTAGCTGAGGTGTTGGCTTTGAGGGTTGACTCTAGAAAGAAAAGCAAGAGGAAGGAGGGCTGACGAGGCCCCAGTCTCAGCAAAGAGGCCACTTTCGAAGTTCCTGGCTGCATTGATAATGAGCCATCTCTATAGATAACTCATGGCTGGAGGCCCTGAAATCTCAGAGAGGCATTTGACAAATTAAGTCTGTTTGGCTTGGATAAGCAGAACCCAAGATAGTCATAATAACCACTTCCAGGCATCTGAATTCAGAAATGTTCAGCAGGGACAGTCACTATGAAAGCTCGTCCGTGGGACCTGCCCAGGAGTAAGAGAGTAAAGGAAGCCAGGGGAATTAGAGCATTAAGGCAAAGTCCCAACTTTCCAGAAGTTGTGTCTGAGACAACATCTTTCTGTCCATCTGCACAGCAGGCTTGATCATGTCTCAGCACATCTGCACTTAACTCTTCCCTATAATCTTTACCCCAGATCCTTGAAGGCTTCTTGGGCTCCTTTCATATACCCATCCTGGAAAGAGGCCATAATGACTTCACTATATTGCTGATTTTTCTTATCTAAAGCACTTATTACAGGTGAAATTATTACCTTTATTTAGCTCATTGTTGATTGAAATTTAACTTACTCACACTGGAATTTAACAACGCTAGTTCATCTATATCACATATCAGCCAAGTGCTGTACATGACATTTCATTAAAGCCAACAATATATATCTGTTCTTATATTACCTGTGGCCACTTTTACTTTTTCAAGGCAGAACACTTGTGGCAGAGACCTTAGGAGACCAAAGTCTAAGCTTTTTTATTTCTTGCCTTTTTAAAAAAGACAATGTTTAAGGACCCTTTGTTCATATTAGTACTGAATTTTCTTTGCTTGCTTAAGGTATGGTATTAGTGGATAGACACAATCAAGGCTGGGAGAGAGAAGAAGCAACGAAGAACATTCTAAGCTGAACATCCCTTCTCTGAAATGTCTGTGGCCAGAAGTGCTGATGCATTTTAAGCTATCTGCATAGATGTGGCAAATTAGACATACCTAATCTGAAAGTTCAAAATTGGAGGTGATCCCAAATTCTAAACTTCTAAAGATAGTTTTTATTTATCATTTGAGAATTTCATCATATGAAAAATTATAGTTTCTTATTAAAATCTTCCCCCTTCCCTTTTGTCCCACTTCTTCTTCCTAACCAAGTATGGTCTTCTGACCCACTGAATATAGCCAGTGCTTAGAGAATGTACATGGGCATCAGCCATGCACCAGCACATGGGCAGCCCACCACAGCTACAACCCTAAAAACTAGTGACTTTCCTACCACGTAGGCACCAAGGGCCAGGAACTCCTCTGCTGTGGGCGAGGCATTGGAAAAGAGGCAGAAAGACAATGAAATCCAAAACTTTTTGAGCATTATGTTGAAGTTTATACAGTTTTGAGTTTTGAAAGATTTCAGATTTTTGAATTAGGCATGCTCAGAGTAAAGTCAGACAATACTCGGGACAGTTGTAAGAGCTACAGATATTTTCAAATTAATGCAACCTATTCAGTTTGACACATTGAAAACCCCAAACATCCACTGTGTCTAGAGCTGGAGAAAAAAAATGAAAGAAATGATAGGCTTCTTTTCTATTTTTAAGTTGCTAAGAGCCATGGGAGAAAGACTAACAAATAAACCCACTGTGGTGTCTGTGTGGCCGGAGGTCAGAGCAGAGAGGATGAACACCATGGGGGCCACAGGGCTTCATCTTAGCCTTGAAGATCATTAGCAGTGCCTTCCACATACTGCACACTTTATTCGTGCTGGTAGCTGCATAAACGCTCATGATATGCAGTCTTTACAGTAAGTCCCTGTGGTGGATGCCTGTATCACCGTATGTTTATGCTATGGCAGGCATCAGTCCTCAAACTCCAGTGTCCTAAAACAACAAAGATATTTTTCTTTCTTTCTTACATATCATGTGCAATGCATTTGGCAAGAAGCAATGAGATAGAGTCAGGTTGCTCAGTGAAGATCAGGCTGCAGGCTATGGGATATTGGGCACCTGACCATCTGTCAAAGTTACCACTTAAACACAAAGCTGAAATTTTGTTATTCAATGGTAAAAGCAGACAGAGAAGCAGCTCTTACCCACTGTACCACATACCAGCTTGCACAAATGAGTCAGATGACCCTGATAAACTTTCTGGGGCTTGAAATATACTCGAGTAAGGCACAAAAACCATAACTCACATTAGATTGGTTCACCATAGAATTATTAATGCATGAGGAAACTTGCTGCAGAAAAGTTAGATAATGTACCCCAAATCAAACCATTAGCCAAAATTGAATATTGGTTAGAAATACTGTGTACCTGATTTTTTACCTGTTCCTTTTATAGTCATAAAAGGACCATTTTAAAAACCATTTTGGGATTCTAAAAGGTAAATTATGGCTTCTTAGGAAGAGAAGGGGAAAGTTAGGGAGTGTCTAAATAAATTTCAAAGAAACAAGGGCAAGACCATAAAGTGGTCAAAGATAGATGACAATCACATAGTCTCACAGGCTAGAGAGTGTGACTCCAGGAAGGATGGCTACTTATGGACTATAACATGTGACTCCAGGAAGAACAGCTACTTGCAGCTTAGAACATGTGACTCCAGGAAGAATAGACACTCATGTCATGGTCTACAGATCTTGAGGCAATATCAATGATAGACAAAATAAGATGCTCAGATCATTCCTTCACACAGGCTATGCTCTACAGATTCCTGTCATGTCAGATCTGTTGTTTCCAGCTTCTTTTTCATTTCCAATTTTACAGGGTCTGGCTTGGCCAACAGTCCCTAAATTACTTGATGCTCTCCATGTGACTTCCAGGCCTTGATAGGCACTCAGACATGCTTCTGTGTCTTTACCCAAACAAAACGGGATGCAGTTGAAACATCACCCCTGCTTTGAGCCTCAGCAGAGGAGTGTCCTCAGTGGACCTCGTTGAACACTGTATTCTTCAGTGGTCACACTGTATACTACTTGAGAAATCTCTGCTAATATAGAGACCTTGATACTATATTGCCCATTCCTCAGCATCTCACAGTGTCAGGCACATCTGAGATTTTCAAGAGACATCTACTGAAAGAAAGGCCTGGAGACTAGCTACTCTAATGATGTGTATCACTTAGAATATTTTCATATCAAAAGTTGACTGAGTATGGAAGGGCTAGAGTCTGAGCTTGTTCATCTCCAATAAGTATGTAGTGGGTCTATAGACACTTTTTTTATTGGAAAGGATGGAAGAGATGCTGATAATCTACCCACATCTTCCTGTGTCACTATTCCCACAGAAGCCGGTATAGCACATGGTGACCTTCAGCACCTGTGACTCCTTGTTTGAGGTCTTTCCTTGGCGACTGGAGCCCATTTAGCCCAAGCAGAGGCCAGAGCAGAAGAGCTATTATCCTAGGGTGAGCCACCAACCAATGACCAAGGAATGCTAGATGGGTTTAGAGCATCCCTAGGAGACACTCCTCTGGTCTTTCAGAGATTCCTCACGGCCCATGCTTCCACTGCCTACACTGAGATGCGTGTGTTTGATGGAGTGGTTGCTATTCCACTCCTCTTCTTTCCGTCCCTCCCTCCCTCACTGGACTTTCTTGGGATCCATACCTAAAGATACAGTCAGATCAGTGTTTTAGCAGAACCAGACTTAAATCAGCTGCTTAAGACTTTGGATATCTGATCTATCTGTCCTAGATGTTATCAGGTGGCACATCCTTGCATTCATTCCACGAGTGCACATGTAGTAAAAGACAGATGGGAACTGGAGTCTGATTTTGTTCTATTCTGCATTCTAAATCCCTTGTAACTAAGAAGACAAAACCCAGAACTTTACAAAATGTTGGCTGGAAAAAGTAGAGGGTGCTTTTCTTCCATGATTTCTTTTTATGGCTTCCTTATTTGGTTTGTTTATTTGTTTGTTTTTGGCTTTTTGAAGCCAGACCTTGATGTGTAACTCAGACTGGTCCTGAATTTACAATCCTCTCTGCCTCTGGCCTGCCTCTGGCTGCTGGAATTACAACCACGCTCAGCTTGCCCTGGCTTCTTGATTCCAGTCTCCAAGCAGGGGTAGAGCCAGGGAGAAGCGCTCAGAAGAGCAAAGTGATGAAGCTTTAAATTTCTTCCCTCCCAGGTTCCCCACATGGTATTTCATTGTCCTCATCTTTAAAGCCTGGCTAGCAACAGCACCCGGGTTTATGGTATTTGTTAATGACAGTTAAGTGAAAACACATTATGTTACCTCAAAACATGGCTACCATGGAACGTCACACAAAACATGCCTAGCACTCAGATAGCAGATTCCCTTCTGTGGCTACAATCATTGGCTTCTTCTAATACACCAAATCAGCACTACACCTTCATGGACCATCTGAAATAGAGTCTAGAACAGGCACACGTAAGAGCCGAGACATATCCTCATGAGGAAGTTCCTTGGTGTTCCTCCTCCATATGAATTGCTTTGCATATGATAGTAGACATTCTGGAATTAGACAGAGCCAGAGACAAATCCTAGCTTAGCCTTCGTTTGCCCATCTGTACAGTTCTCCCCACTAAGTTTCTATGACAAGTAATAATTACACATTGCCTATCAAATGACTGGCAGAGAGGAAGAGTCCAATAAGAGTTCACTGCTACCCTTGCTGTCATTTCTGTGTTTATCACCAGGCCTATGGAAACAGCAGGGCTCTCCATTCTGCCAGCCTTGGCTCCTGAGCGACTCCACGCATGTCAGCTTCACCACTTCCCCTTGACTGCCGCTTTCAAAAGAGCTCTTCATTTTCAGAGGCTACATTTGATAAGTTTGTGAATTTGCATGCTGCCAAAAGCCCCCTGTGGCTCGTGTAAGTCCAGATTATTCTGTTTATTCCTTTAGTCACAGCTGTCGTTTATCGTGCAGAGGCAGCTCGTTTATTATGTCTCAGACTACCCAGGCTCCAGCTCAGGGCAGCCTTTGTCAGCTATATCTGCCTGCCTCTGCCACCAACTGACATGTTGACGGTGGCACCTGAAGCCCTGGTTACCAGCAAAGAGGGCTGAGACATTCCTGGGAGGGGGTCCTTCCTTTTCATCCTCACAACAAGGAGGGCTGCTCCTATCCCTATCATTTTTTTGAATTGGTATCAACAGTTGCTTTCATCTTCATACACGACAAACATAGTCGTTTTCCTGCTTTATTATTAACACACTCTGGCATAATTGCTTGGGCTCTCAACTGTGACCTGTTAGACAGTCACTCAGCTGTGGAATTTTCCAGGGGAATACAGCACGATGGTTCAAAACAGCAATATGCGTTTTCCCCTAACCATATCTATTTGTCTGTGAAGCCCTTAAGTCAAATCTCTTGTTGAATTTGCTTAAACATCAATGAATAGTTGAATTTACATAGATTTAATGTCTTATAATCTTTCTGGCCTGGGGATCTATATTCAAGATATATCTGTGCATCAGCTCAGGTATATCCTGTTTAATGCTGAAAATAATTTTAATCTCTCTAAAGCATAATACTTTTGCACATTACTAAACCATAGCAGCCAAGACTATCTAATAAGACTCAGTAAACCGGCTGCTGCTAACTAACAAATACACAGTGCTAAAATCTGGGCCACATGCACAAGTTTGGGTTTGCTTTGGTTTCATTTGGTTTGGTTTGGGGGTTTTGCCTTATTAAAGCACTTATTTTTGCAATAGACTTTATTTGGCTATTTGTCATTCCTGTAGGCTATACTCCACCATCCAATGACATATACATACATGTTCATTTCTGAGGGTTATCAGAGGGCTTGGGATAACCATATATATATGTGTGTGTGTGTGTGTGTGTGTGTGTGTGTGTTCACATACATGCACACAAACACACACACACACATACACACACACACACACTTGATGCATACAATTGGTATTTGTTGAGTCCTAGGGATGTGCCAAGCAAGCAAATTCAACGAAGTCCATGTTGTGCTGGCGTTGGCATGCTACCTATGGAGTAGGCACACAAACACAGTTTTGTACCATATGTCAAGAGGCAATGAATCCAGAATAAACCACTGAAGAACATGAGGCTAAGGTGATGAGGTAGGCTTGAGATGGTAGCAACAAGAGGTAGTCTGGGCAGAAACAAAAGTGGGCAGAAAACAAGCTGATCTCCAGTTCTGGCTGTTGTCATAATGGTCCCTAGGCTGCTGTACTTTCTGTGACCATGCTATTCTGTGCCTGATCCTTACCAAAGATGGAGTCTATTTCCTTCCCGTCTTAAGTACAAGCTGGTTGTTGGTCACAGCAATGTCAAACCAAAAAGCTGTGAAAAGTAAGGGGCAAAAGTTTACACCTAGGCCTAAGTTACCTTGCAGTTCCTGCTTTGATTCATCCTCTGAGAGGCCTGAGATGACTGCAATGCAAAGGCAATCTAGTTTGTACAAGGTCAAGGCACTCCTGTGAACACCCAGCACAGCAGTTGGCCAGATAGCAGAGTCTGGCCACTGGGATGTTCCTAGGGGAGAAGGGTAGGAGATCCACTCCACAGAAGCATGGGACAGGTAAGTATTTGGGGGGGGGGGGGACAATAATGCAGCAGAAGCTAGCTGTTTACCTTGTTCCCTACTCTTTATTTCCTCCATGCTCAAATGCTGGGGGACTTCCCCCCAGCTCTGTTCTCTTCAGGTGGGTGTCTTCACAGCGCTGATGACTGGCAATACTCGTCAACATAACTGTTTAGTTTATGCCCAATTCTGAGCCTGTCTGAAGGCACAATTTCAGGTATAGCTCCAAAGATGGTTAGTTTGCATCATGTCATTCCCTGTATATACAATTTATATAATACATATAAGATATTACTATTAATAATATTATTAATTTATATATATATATAGTTATAAATTGTTAGTTAACAGTAATAATGTTTTCCATTAACAGTAATAAAACTTTAAATAATGAATTCTTTTAGTAGTAACAAAAATCCGTGGCAGCATGAATGAGTAATTGGGGTTATGTTCACAGCATCAGGAGGCCTTTTGGGGATAAATCTTATAAGATAATTAAATCAAATTCTCATATTCATATCCAGACAGCTAAGGATCATGACATATAATTTCTCAAGAATTTCAATTCAATTTGTTATGATATCCTAGGTATTTGTATTTGTCTTGAAATGACATGGGATCTTGAGCTACTTGCAAAGAAGGCTAAATATGCATTACAATTTTCTAGTCACAAAACTAGAAAATAAATTATCTGGGGGAAGGGTACAATAAAATTTTAAGCAGAATTTTCATGGTTGGGGCTCGGGTAGAGAACTCTTCTAGAAACTGTGGGGAAACTAAGACTTCCTATTTTTAGAGAGCAAGAAATAACACAGGAGTATTAGTCTATGTCATAACCTGAAGGACTCTTAGTTAGGAAACTTAAAGGCAGAGAAGGGTTGACTAAAATATTCAAATTAAACAGCCAGAATTGGAACCAATGAATGATAAGTAATACAGAGCAGTAATGATGTGCCTTTCTGTGATGTCATCACAGTGGCCAAGCAGAACACTGACATTTAAATACAGACCTTGTCATGCTAAGTCCTGTAACCTCAGATGTAGCAAAGGGATCAAGAACGGATGCAGTAAAATAGCTGCCTGAAGGTAACAGGAGCTAGGACTGGTAGAAAACAAATGCAAATCCACACGTTTAACAGCTGTGCTGGTTCATCTCCACCGCAGTCAGCTAAAGGAGACCTCCAATCACCTGGGAGTCAAGACTATGCACATGCAGAGTTCTCGTGATCAGACTAAATGAGGTGGGAAGCCCTGTCTACACGGAGTATAGGATTTGATATCTTAGGGATGGGGAGCTGGTGCAGCTATGAAGAGCTCTATTGCTCTAGCAGAGGATCCAATTTTGGTTTCTACCAGCATGGTGGTTCACAACTACTTGTAACTCCAGCTCCAGGAGATCCAATATTTCTAGCCTCCTGGGAGCCTGCACTCTTGTGCATATACCTACCTTCACAAACATTTGCATAGTAAAAAATATTCAATATAAGCACTAAGACTGGCACCTGCTATGCTGTTT
Source organism: Mus pahari (assembly GCF_900095145.1). Taxonomy (NCBI): domain Eukaryota; kingdom Metazoa; phylum Chordata; class Mammalia; order Rodentia; family Muridae; genus Mus; species Mus pahari. The sequence continues at coordinate 93,882,045 of NC_034590.1, read as the reverse complement.
CTTGACGACAGAGATGGTACGACCAGTTCCCTCACACTCCTCACGCTGTGATGGGTGATACGCTTGAATTGTGAGAAAAATGAATACTTCTTTTCTTAATTTGTCTTCGTTGGGAATTTTACCACAGCAATAGAAGGGAAGACAGCATCACAACCCCAAAGCAAGCTACTCTGTGACAGAATATCAGTAGAAGGTCCTGAATCCCACAGTGCGTGCCCTGCTTTCATGATTGTTGAGATGTTAGCACTACAACTTAGAGAGTCAAAGCATGGAAAGCCTGCAAATTGACATTGTATGTATGGGGCTTACGTGTTATTTTAACTCTACACAAAGTCCAGGCTTGGCACTGACATCAGTGTTGGAGCAATGTCCCCGTGAGCTGGGGCTGTGCCTTGCTTCGTGGTAACTGAGATGCTGACAAGAACTCTCTCTAATGTACATTACACAGAGCAGTCTGAGTCACAGAGGAAGTTCTTGATTCATGTCTGCTGGGCAAACAAGTGAATAAAACAATAATAAGAACCAGGGTGTGGCTTACTATTTGTTAGACTCTGTTCTACACCTTTGCAAGTAATACACCATTTAAGCTTCTGAGATAAATCATAGTGATTTCCTCCACATTACAAACATGGCATTCACCAGTGAGCATACTGCCTCTCAGGCGCAAGACCTTGTGGGCACTGCCTTAAATTTCTGAGTTTCTTTGTGCAATTTGGGGGAATCCAAGTGTTTCTACACGCTAAATAATTGTTTTACCGGTGTGTTATATCCTCCGCCTGCCATAAGTGTCTTTCCCAGCCTCAGAGCTCAAGAGGCCACTAGCTAGATGCCTAGCATCAGTGCTGGTGGCCCAGGTATAGCACCACAGTTATACGACAAACATGTAAGCTTTCTAGAAAGCAGGTAGGTGATGAATTGGGCTCCTTGCAGATTGGCTAAATTGTCTTTCTCTTCTGAAATGCAACGGCTCTTTGTTATAGATTCCTAGCTCATTTGCCTAGGAATGGTCCTATATGAGATAAACTGCATGGCCTATGGAAGTTAAGACACAGTCTCAGAGAGGAAAGGCTCTACTCAAGGTCACACACAGGGGGGATAGCAGCTTTTCTAGCACAGAGAGAGGGTTATACTCCACTCATACCACCTAGATCTAGCTTTGTTTGATGTTTTTCCCTTGGCTCCCTCAAAACCTATAGACGCCAAGATAGGGCTCTTTGGTTCAGAAGATAAAGCGTTGTTTACAAAAATCATATATTTCTACCTGCCCCAGATTGCTTTCTAATGAATGCTCCAAGTAAGTTTACATATTTGTAAATATACTCCCATGATGTTCAAGTGTGGTTCAGAACAGGCACAAGGGTGAGGCAAACGAAAGCCCATAATACAAGATCCAGTGATGTTTGGGCTTTCATCCACACCCTTCTGGTTCCCTCCCTGGCACATCCTACAGCTTTACACCTGAGCCATGATATTGGTTTTGGGCTATGACTAATGAATGTATTTTTAAATAATCTTCTAATTATCCTGTAGCAGATGTGTCTTTATCACATCGTGCTATCATTAGGAAAAGCATCAGATGCAAATAGTTTGTAGGCGTCTTGTTATGGTTTCAATGAGAAATGTCCCCTGCAGGTTTGTGTGTTTGAACACTTGGTCCCCTGCTGGTGACACTGTTCTGAGGGTCTGTGGGACATGAAAGAGGTAGGTTGCTAGGAGATATGCCTTATGGGTGGCAGTTCAGCCCTGGTTCAGAACTCATGCTATTCCAATACAACAAGGAGTAGCAGACGACAGTCACTGCACATTCCTGCCCCCATGAAACTGCCTTCTGCCATACCTTCCATACCCTGATGGATTGTATCCTTACAAACCATGAGGCAAAATAAATCTTCTCCCCTTAAGTTGCTTCATGGCAGGTATTTGGTGGCAGCAATGAGAACAGTAACAAATATATGCCTACATCTCAGAATTGTTAAGTATTTCATGATTCTTTGAATATAAGAAAAGCTTCGAGTGTGTGACTGCCCTAGGCCTGTTGCAAACTATTATATCTCTAAGAATACAATACTTTCTTTCCCCTCTGGAGTGTGCTTTAGACTTAAATGCCTGACTCCCTGTCTGTTCCCTTGTTTTGAGTCTCCTGTGGAATTCTCTAACCCTGTGGCCCTTCAGGTTCCTCGCTTTCTCCTTGCCCTCCTCTCCTCCCATGGATAAGTCTATAGTGGGCTGGTGCATGAAGCTCCCCTCCAGGCCATGAAGACTCTTATCTGCTGGCTTTGAGGAGCTCTGTGGAGTGTTGCCTATGGGGCTTCATGCATAATTAATAACGATTCGGCTACACATGTTTTCTATTAGCAATTCAGACTCTTTTAGGACTTTTAAAACATACTTTGCAATTCACCAAAATTCTAGGAGGCATTTAAATAAGAAAAATCCATAAAAGCACAGAATGTCTGCGGTTTCTGGAAGGAGGCTTTAATGAAGAATTTCTCCCCAGAGGAGTGGTAACTGAGGTGCTTTGCGCTCAGCACCACAAGTTTCTCCAGATGAGTACAAGACTAAATCTCGGGGCGCCTAAAAAACAATGTCAATGGAATAGACTTAAAAAAAAAGTCCCAGGTTACCATAACAACCAAGGTTCCAACATCATGTTGACTAACTGTGAAGTGATATGATCAGGAAGACCCAGAGTAGAGAACAAAAGTATCCGGTTGCTATAGAAACTGGATAAAGGAAAAAAATGGAGTTATTTCAATAGGGATGTTTTCTGTGAAAAGTAAATGTAAAACATTCTTCTAAGGTAAATGGTGGCCCTGGAATTTTATACATTTGCCACCAGCTATCTCATCCTTCTATTCATTTGCCAATGCTCCAAGACAGAAGCTATATCAGTTAGCTCTCGCTGCCTAACAAACATTCTGAAAACTTTGGGAATGTAAATAATTGCCATTTGCTTTCCTCCCGAATGTGTGAGTTGACTGGGTTCAGGTTTTGTTATCTGGGCTGTGTTCATCTGCTTTGAGTTGGAGTTACTGAGGCCTGTGTAGTCAGTTAGCAGGTTTCCTGGGGGCTCTGCTGTTGAGGATGTCTTCAGATGAGATTATTAGTCTTTGGCTATTGTGGCCGTGAATTCCCAACAGACGACCTTGGATTTACTCTCAAGAGGTGAGCATAGATTCAGAAGGTCAAATCTCAGAAGACTTTGTGGACCCTAGTGTCAGAACCAGCCATCTTATTTGTACAACAAGTTGTTGGTGAAAGCATGGCATGGCTAAGCCCTGCTTTGAAAGACATGGAAATAGATGCCATTACTTCATGGAAGAGACTGCAATACTGAATTGCAAAGAGTGTGGATCCAAGCAAGAGTGGAGAATTGAAATCATTTATGTACATGATTTATCAGGAAGCTAACTTTTACCTGCAATATCTTTTAATATCACACACAAAGTTGAATGTGCAAAAGTCAAACAAATCCATCTAAATATTAAAAGGCATTTGGTGTTAAGAACAAAACAATATCCTAAAATGCCAAATTATAGCTCATGCATTAGATATGATTTTGATGGTATATTTTTTCAGGGTTTTGCACTTATTCTATAATTTCCTTCCATTACCTCAAAAATGAGCAGTGTCGAGTGACCACTTGAGCCTTGAAGGGCATACAATTGAGGTTATAGATGATTCTGCCTGAAATGTTGTTCATCGGTTGACTGAGAGAGGCTTAAAGTGATTAGGAGCATGGGCTTTGAAATCATGTGGACAGGATTCAATTCAGATCTCCTCTCAAGTTCTGGGTAGGTATGTAAATTACATAGAAGCCCTCACCTCTGTCCCTAGGAACTGAATATCCAAAGTGAAAGCAGAATATTCATGTAATATATGGACCTTAAGATCGCTCTTAACAATCGCTCTGATGTCATAATGCACTATATACTGATGTTATAGTTAGAATTGACAACTGTGTACTTTACAGCTGAAGGCTCTTCCTGTGCAGTGAATAGGTTGCTTCATTCCCACATGAAGCCAAGCTAATCTTTGTAGAAAAAATTAGAATAGTGTCTGTCCCCAGGAAAGTGCTTTCTCAGTGTGAACCATGTGAAGGAGAAAATTAACCTTTGGCTTACATGCAGAGGTGCAGAGAAGGACAAATACCCACTGCGTGCATTCTATTAATACACTTTGAGCATGAGTACATGAAAGTGTTCTGAATTCTCTTGGATAACCTTTTAAGCAAGGAGAACTGACCCTGCTTTGTTACTGGCTAGTGACATCATCTATTTTTGATGGTATTTCATGATCACCTCAGTCATAGAGGATAATGACTTCTGCCCATTTTCTTGGAGATGCAACTGGGTACCAGTGAAGTAACAGAAATTGACAGGATCACACAACCAATCAGTGACAGAATGAAGTTGCACCAAAACATCTTTGGCTACAGAGAGGGAGGGATGAATGTTTCTACTCTATTAGTGACTCGAGTTGAGTGTTAAAGGACAGAACTTCTACTGAGTCTGATCCAGTACTTTTTTTCCAGCCAAAACTTAGGGACAAGTTGGTTAGAAGTACTTTAGGGTACATTAGAAGTCCCATTTGCTCAGAAAGTATAGAGATTTTTCTTTTAGATTCCATGCTTGTTTATGGAGACTCAGAAGTATTTTTAAGAGGGATTATGAAAGATGGGTCACTCTTCTTGGCCACACCTGTGGTTATGACAAGCGGCCTCATCCCTCTACTTACAGCTCCATGTGTTGGCATCGAATTTCCTACCTGGTCAATCTCCTAAGGCCCATATGTTTCTACCAGTCTGCATCATTGGTCCATGGCACAGACTCTGATGCCAATCTTTACTATATGAAATATCCATAGGAATTTGTTCTAGACATAGTCCTGGTGTCTAAAAAAGAGTCTAATGTCTCAGACTACAAAGTGATGTCCTCCCTTTGATCATAGACTTGAAAACAGGGTCTCTGCCTAAGAGAAGTGAGCAATAATTTGAGTTTTGCAGAGTGTTTATAAGGAGATCCTTATAAAGGAATGCCTTTAATATGCACGTCTGTAGGGATATTCTGTTTCCTGGTAATTAGAATCTCCTGTGGCAAAACCCTGAGTTTCACTGGCATTGAGTTTCCCTTTTCTGTTACCAGAGGGACAAGTACCCTGAGGAATACATCCAGGTCTCGATGCAGAGACCCTCCAAACATGTACCCTCCAACCATTCGTGTCATTCTATCTAAAGGGACAGACATTTGTTTTGTCAAGTACAGGAAGTGTCGATAATGGTCTCCCCTTTCCTAGTTTCCCCTCTGGAAACCCTCCATCCCTTCCCCCAATCCTGCTTACCAGCCCACCACTCCCACTTCCCGGTCCTGGCAGTCCCCTATACTGGGGCATAGAACCTTCACAGAATGGTCTATTGTCTTGTTTGGCTCTTTTCTCACCTAACTAAGGAGCTCATGGAAGGCGCCAGCACCTGATCTCTAATTTTCTTTTTATCTGGATTACATCAAGAATGCAAGGAGTGGGAGTCACTTCCTATTGATTTTGGTCTGCTGTGACTATATTTGTATGTTAAGCTTCAAAAATCAAAGTTCTTAGTAAGTGGGCATAATTCTGCCTCCTCCTTCCTTTCCATATCTCTTGCCTTGTTACATATTCTGTGCTGACTGTCCAACATAATTTTGCATGAGTTTTAATTAGGTCTCAATGCTATGTTACCAGGTGACATTTAGCCAGATAAATAAGAATGCACACCTGTACCCACCACTGCTCTAGCCTTTCACTGCTCTGATGTCACCCTCTGCAAAGAGTTCCCTAGTACCTGACTCCTGTCTGATCATCTGTGGCCCTGTCACGCCTTTCCTTAATCTGGTCCTAGGGACAGTGTGCTCTTCTCACTCACCCTTGACTCTATGAGGATATCTGTAGTCTTCACCTGGCTCTTTCACTTGAGGCAGTCTTGCCTTTGGGTCTTTGCTAATGTTTAGCCCAATACCCCATCTGCCCCTATTCCTCCCTCTATGCCAAAATACCTTCCTGAATATTAAGATGATGCAAGGAATTTTCTTGCTATTGATTTAAAATAGTCTACATTTGGAAACTGAGTTTAGTTTAGAAGCCACAATGTCCAACCTCTCCTCAAAGAGTGGCTGACTTAGAAGGGATACACTAGACACGGGTGGAGGATGAGCAGTGGCTGATTGCTGTGGAGGGGATTTGAGCTACCTGCCCACCACCAAATAGCATGTCTGGGCACTTTCCACTGACCTGTTAACATCAGTCACTCAGCGGCCCTGCCTATGATTTAAGTAAGAAACTTAGGAATGTCGTATGATTAGTGCTTTAACTTAGATTCTTGGCCTGTGTAGAGGACACTAATTGGCTAATAGTCAACAAAAAGGTTCTGATTTACAGTAGTTGCCAGGTCTGTGGAATTCTCAAGATTCATCACTGACTTCTGAACAATGCTCTCTATCCCAGGTCATTCACCTGGATTGTCCTGCAGAAGAGAAGCAGTGACAGGTGACTCCCAGAACCATGTCTAACTCCAGCTAATGTGGTGCAGTGAATATTAAACCCCTGCTATTTTTATTTGTTTTATCTCACTATAAGGCTATTCCTGGTCTCATCTGAAACTGGGTGCTGTAGGTGGCCAAGATGAGAGGATGACAAATGTCCTTAGATACAGCACTACAAGAGGCAGACAGTCTACACAGAAACCCTGGGAAAGATTACGATAGCTACAGGAGGAGCTCATGATAGACACAGGAGTATCCCAACAGCATATGGTGCATGGTAAGAAAGAAAATTTTATTGCCAAGGTAATTTGTCATCAATGGAATCTGCTGCAGGACACCTATTTAAAGCTCACTGCAACCATCCCGTCCCCAAGGACAAAATAAAATGGGTAGAATAAAGCAGCTCTTTATTTGACTGACAGCTACCAAGAGGCTATCAAACATATATGTAAGTGGGAAGATATCAATGATTAATACAATTTAATCATTATGACAAGAACTACAAAAAGTCTAAAACCCATTTCAGAGATAAGAAGACAAAGATCCCAACGATGTTAAACAGCTAGCTAGTTCCGGGTTGTAGAATCGGCTCAGATCCATTTCACATCATGGTCCGTTTCCCAAGCATTCCAAATTGGACTTAACAAATTCAACTGGATCTGGATTTCAGAAAAGTTGGCTCTGAAACATACACTTCATGGTTAACTGATAGGAACATATGCTCCATTTTTAGCCTATCCACTTGATCAGCAAGCCCAGAAGGCAAAATATATGTCCTATCTTCCCCAAAATCTTCACCCCTCTGGGCTGAAAATAATCTGTTACTGCTGAATATATGACCTGAGCCAGTCCAATCAGGGGATCTCAAGACTTTTATGGAGAATAACTAGGAGGGAGAAAGAAAGGAAGAAATGGAGGACGGGTTTCTGTACCCAATTAGACTAACAGGTAAGAGAATCTGAGACCAAAACTGTTGGCTGCCTTTAGCCTTCCCTAATCAGAACAGACCAGAGGATGAGGGTAACATGGAGATTTAAGCCCTGTGTTGAAGTGAAAACTGAGAAATAGATCCTGATGACAATATTTGAGCCCCCAAGTCAAGCTCCTTGAAGCTAGGATAATTGGTTCTTTTCATATTCCTAAGCCTATAAACTCTTACCCACATATGCACACTAAGCTAGGTTTTCTGTCATTTATAAGGACTACTTGAATTTTGAACAAGCAACAAAGTTAGATGTATGAAAACTTCTTCAGTATCTGGTCAGGATTCTTACAGCCTCTCTACATCTGGCCCGGATTATGCCCTGATCCTGGCAGGTCACCAAGTTTGTGAGTGTAGGTCAGAGAGAGCTAGGAGAAGAAATATGTGGAAGCAAATGAGACTCGGTGTAATTTCCAGTGACTCTGTTGCACACTGGGCAGTGTCACACCAGCAGCAAGCATGCATTGGATAATGAAGGATCTGCTGGTATAGAAAGACCATGTGGTTTCAGTCATGCACAGCTAATTCATTAGTGCTCTTTGTGGCAGCACACAGGCATCTGGCTGTAGTCATCTGTGGAAATAATTTAATCAGACTTGAAAGAAAGAAAGAAACTCTTTGACAAGTTTCCATTTCAAAAGCTTCTCAGAGACACTTCATCTCCATGGGACTAGAGATGGGTGTGTGTGCATTTTTCCATGACCAGAGAATCTGCTTTGGACGCCAGGAACAGAGAAGAAATAAACAGGCTCTTCAGAGGGTAGGGACACATAATGAGCTATGTTCCTCAAGGATCAAAGAGACAGTGTTTGTCCTACGGAACATCTTCATAAAAGACAGAGTACTCATTGTAGAGTGGAAAGCCCAGAAGTATGAAGAGCAGTGAATTCCTCCAGTTAATGAGGTGTTAGAAAGCATATAGACTCTGATGGGAATCCCCAGGCAATTGGTAACTAACTGATCAGATAATTAACTAAAGCCAAGCTGATCAATTGCAAAGTAGAGTTTGAGGCTACCCTGTTCTCTTGAGCATTTTAAGACCAACGAGAATTAAAAGTTGCTGATTTCTTCCTCAATATGGTATTTGATAGGAAATAAAAAGCATTACCAATGCTAAGTCCAGTGTAAGTCTTGAGCAGGAGAGACATGTTGAGGCAAATCCCAACCTCTGGGATGACTAAATATCTAGAGGGTCTTTCAGATACTTCTAGTCTTTCCCCAAGTCCTGAACTCAATCAGATGCCATATTGTTCTGAGGTAACCAGCAGGACTGAGCCAAGTTGGGGCCTTTGACATTCCTAAACACCAGTGAAGTGTTTAGTGTGTTGTTCCTAAAAGCCTGAAAGACACTACACATGACTAGGCTGAAATTATTTAACTCTCCCATTTGAACTCTCTTTCCCGATTCCCGGCTGAGATATACCTAAGTCACACTTCTTTTCTCTTTCCTGTGTACTGTTGAGAGCAGCCTAGAACTTCTGATAAATATCTTCGCTGGTCTTCCTGACATCACAAACTTCTTTCTTTGAGATCCCAACTTATGTTAACTCAGAACCACTGTGGGAATTCCTCTATTGCATTTGGAATGACCCTAGCCAGTAGTTAAAACACATGAACCAGTATCAAAGCTAAAATTGATTAGTAAAGAAGACTATGGAAAAGCAAGCAGAGGGCAGTCCAGATACGCCAGTGATCTGCGGACTGCAAGGCCTGAGTTACACAAGAGCAGAGATCAATAAGCTATCAGGAATCCATAAGCCTTGGGAAACAATGTATACTACAGAACTGAAGTGGGCACTGGTGTGGTGGGAAAGTTTTCGGATTACATACCAATGGTATTCTTCACAGGCTACTAGCCCCAGATATCCCTAAAGTTCCAAAACATCTAGGCCTGATTATCAATGAATTAAAGAAAGAAAGAGGCCTATGAATCCAGTGTTTCTGACCCAATTTACTGTCCTCTGCGTATTTTTGCAACTTAGTCCACTACACCTTAGTCCGCTGGTAAACGTGAAAGGAACCTGAATGCGCACCATTAGTTCTAATACTCAGGTGACAGGCAGACAGATCTCTGTGAGTTGGAAGACAGACTACTCAATGTCCAGGCTGGCCAGGGATACATAGTGAGACACCATCTCACATATAAGGCTTGGTTTTCTAAAAGACTCACAAGGTGATTTGTGAACAGAGATAGGCTTCAAAGCAAAGCACATCTCACACTCTGTGGTGAGTGTTCCAGAAAATGAGGGAAGGAGGGAAATTGGAAGGGAAAATAGAAGAGAGGGTCTGGAAAACACAAAGAAAGAGAAGGAAAGGAACAGTCTAAAGAGCCCAATGCTAACCATCTTGGATCTCTGAACCTGTCATTTTGACCAGATCTCGGGTTGCCTTTACATACTGCAGCTATCTTAGCAAGCACCCCAGTTGTCTGGCTTCACCTTCTGCCTTGAATTTGAGCTTTAACATTCCTTTGAGTGCTTGACTTGAACTCAGACTATTCTTCACACCACACTCTCAGCCTCCATAATGAAGACCAACTCCCAGTGCTTCTCATCTACCTAGGTATTCAGGGGTAGAATATCCTACCTCCCCCCCCCCATAAAGCTTAAACTTGGATAATGCTTGGGACCCCAGTGAACAAGACTCCATTACACCTACTCCTTTGCATGACTGCCAGGACACTGAGGTCCAGCAAGTGCCTACCTACTAACCTCTTTCATTCCTCTTACTTCTCTAGGCCTCAGTTTCCCCATCTGTATGAAGAAGTAACTGAGTGGTGTTCTCTAAATCTGCTCCCAAACCCAGTGTCCCAGACTTACTTGATTTTTGTGTTGACTAAAGCAGAGACAATGATACCAGGGCGATAGTTTTCAGTCTTCCTGGACAGAGTCGCCTCTACTCTAGGGGAGGAATGGATAAAGCAGGAGAGTGGTGACTCTTCAGTGCTGCTGAGAGGCCCAGACATGATAGACAAGAAAGCATCCCATAATTACAAAGCAGAAGAGAGCACCATCCATTAAGACCTTTTAGCCACCACTACCACATAGCTGCCCACCCCCTGCTGTGCCTGTGAGCTGTGTCACCCCTGCTTTTCAGGGTCAAGGAACTCTCTTATGCTGGCTTCTTTAGCTCCTTCATGTCACTGCCCTGCCCCAAAGCCCACATTTAAGCTAACCAAAAAAGCCCGCAGGAAGCAATGCAATCTAAAAATATTATCATCACTTGGGCCCTGATTTCTTTTTCTCCTTTTGACAAATGGAAACTCCCCAGGGGTTGTTCTGAGCCAATGCTCAGATAACACTGAAATCACCGGCCCTTGTACTGCCTCTAACTCAGCCCCTGTCCCTAGCAGATGAGGAAATTGGACTCTAGAAAGGATGTCTGAAAATCACACATCCACAATTACAGAGGGCAGAGGGCATCTATAATGAAGAGCTCATAATGGAGCCACTTTCTTAGGAGCAACCTGTGTCACCTCTCACTATGTGGTTAAATTATGATGATTCTATCAGGGCCTGGTTAATGTCCCTGTCTTTCAGAGGATATCCTAAATGATCTTAAGACTGCATCATAATTATCTTTTCTATCATCTGGGATAATCTATACCCTTCTACCTGGATTATTCTTCTAGAATTTTCAATATTCCCTTTGGTAAGACAGATCTTGGTCTGTACATTTCTCCTCTTTACACAGGGAGAAACAAGTGTAGGCTCCTCAGCTTCTGAGATACAAGGTGAGTTACTTAACCTCTCAGAGCCTTAGTTTCCCCACTAAGGGGATCACACCATTGACACAGGTCATATGTGAACATGAATATGTGACTCAACACTTTATGTCTAGTGATAATTACAAATATATTTTATAATACTAACAATGATACTGATGTTGACCTTGTCCTCTCTGGTATATCTGTATAACAGAAAATGGTGAATATGTGTTAGCTAATTTCATCTGCCAACTCAGTGAGACCTAGAATTATCTGGGAAATGGGCCACCGAGCATCATGATGGTGGTTAGCTTGATCAGCTAACTAAGGTGCAAGGACATGACCACTATAGGCAACACCATTCCCTGAGCTTATATACTGGCCTGTATAAACAGGAGAAAGTGAGCTGAGCACTGGCACTCACTGCCCCCTGCTTCCTCATGGTGTATGCAATGTGACCAAGTATCTCAAGTTCTTTTTTTATTTTTCAATTTTTTATTAGCTATTTTCTTCATTTACATTTCAAATGCTATCCCGAAAGTCCTCTATACCCTCCCCCCACCCTGCTCCCCTACCCACCCACTCTCACTTCTTGGCCCTGGTGTTCCCCTGTACTGGAGCATATAAAGCTTACAAGACCAAGGTGGACCAATGATGGCCGACTAGGACATCTTCTGCTACATATGCAGCTAGAGACACAAGCTCTGGGGGTACTGGTGAGTTCATATTGTTGTTCCACCTATAGGGTTGCAGACCCCTTCAGCTCCTTGGATACTTTCTCTCGCTCCTCCATTGGGGGCCCTGTGTTCCATCCAATAGATGACTGTGAGCATCCACTTCTGTATTTGCCAGGCACTGGCATAGCCTCACAAGAGACAGCTATTTCAGGGTCCTTTCAGCAAAATCTTGCTGCAATATGCAATAGTGTCTGCATTTGGTGGCTGATTATGGAATGGATCCCTAAGTGGGGCAGACTCTGGATGGTCTATCCTTTCATCTCAGCTCCAAACTTTCTCTCTGTAACTACTTCCACGGGTATTTTGTTCCCCATTCTAAGGAGGGACGAAGAATCCACAGTTTGGTCTTCCTTCTTCTTGAGTTTCATGTGTTTTGCAAATTGTATCTTGGGTATTCTAAGTTTCTGGGATAATATCCACTTATCAGTGAGTGTATATCATGTGAATTCTTTTGTGATTACCTCAATTTGTTGATGCTATCTATGACTTCCTGCTATGATGCTCTGTACCTGGAACTGTGAGAAAACAGACCCTTTCTCCCTTAAGTTGCTTTTTTCAGAGTATTTTATCCCAGCTACAGAAAAGGTAACTAAGGTAGCATTATTCTGTCACTACAGAAATCATGAAGAAGCAAAAATAAGGCAGTATAACATAGTGAAGCAGGTACCTTCACATTCATTTTAGCTCTATTCACCATAGCCAAAATATGGAACCAGCCTATAAAGAAAATGCATTTATGGACACAATGAAGTTTTATCCAACCTTAAAGAATGAAAATCATGTAATATGCTGGAAAATAGATGGAACCAGAGATTATATGTTAGTACCAAACTCCAAAGGAAAAATAAAATATATTTTAATATGTTTTACTTCATATGTAGAACTGAATTTTTTAAAAGTCTTCAAAATTAGAAAGGAGAGTTTGAAGGAAGATCATGGACTCTAGGAAAAATGGGGTGATGGGGAAAGAAAGAGAGGGCAGAGGGGCATAGGTTCACAAGGTACAGTACAAATATAAAAGTCTTGTAATAAAACTCATCATTTTACACTGCTAAAATCAAATAAAGATAATAGCGAGTGGTCCTGGCTCTTTACTGGGAGAAGCACAGTCATACCCTTCTTGTCTCCTTCTTAGGGGGGAGGGCAGGGTAAGCCCGGGGGACATGTTATCCAGCACAACACTCCACAGTTCATTAATGATGCATCAGAAACAGAGTAGGTGCTGGAGAAGAGACCCCACTCCTCGCCAGCTTTACCCTCCTGAGTCTCTCGGGTTTGATGCCAGAGGGTGCCTGAGTTCCCCATGCTTGCTTCTGGAGTCATTGCTATTGCTGAGCACGTGACAGGAGCTTGGAAAGGTAGAGTGATTTTCAAATGTCACCTTCTTCATATTCATAGCAGAGAAAAGGACCCAAGAAAAGATTGCATTTCCCAACCTCAGAGCCAGAACTTCAGGCTGGGTCAGCAGGCCTTCCACCCTATACCTTCCTCGCTGAAGGCTGAAGGTGGCTTTGCTGCTCGATCCCAGTCTGAATGGTACATATTAATGAGCAAATGATCAACCCATTTCATTCAAGGAAGGATAATTGGGATGTAGCAGAGCTGACCAACTCTGGTCCCAGCTCATCGAACATAGGAGCCTGAGACCTAGGGCTTGAGCCAGGTGGCCTGTCTGATGAGTGCTTCAGCTTTTTCCATCACATATCGTGAAACTCTAAAGCACTTAACATCATATGCTAGGTAAGATGAGCAGGGTCAAAGTTGCTAGCCATAGAGACTTCCAGAAAGTCAGAATTCTCCATTGCAGACCAGAACTGGTCTAAAGAGAATGAGCCCCTAACGGAAGCAAAATAGCACAGAAAGCAAAGACTACGGAGAGACCAGTGTGCTGCTCAGACCTAGAACTCAGGGGCGCTGGGGACTGTGACAAAGTATCTGTCTTGTGTGAGATGACCTGTAGACACAGGCTCTGGTTGATTGTCACCATGGGGGAGACAGCTTCTCTCTGGCATAGCTGCTAAAGATTCAGAGTAAGCGAGGAATCCAGATATTATGTTTAAAATAAAAATATATACCATCTCCCAAGTTTTAAATGTTAATAAAGGAGAAGAGAGTTGCAGGGGAGAGGGGATGGAGCAAAGAAAAGGAGAGAGGGAGGGAGGGAGGGAAGGAGGGAGGGAGGGAGGAAGGGAGTGAAGGAGGGAGGGAGGAAGGAAGGAAGGAAGGAAGGAAAAGAGGGAGGGAGGAAGGAATGAAGGAAGGGAGAGGAGGAAGAAGGAAGAGAGAGGAGGAAGGAAGGGAGGAAAGATAGGGACGAAGGAAGGGAGGGAGGAACAAAAGAACGAAGGAAGGGAAAGAGCATGATGGAGCGAGCACAAAGGGAACATGTGTAACATCTGGGATGTGGAGGCTGAGAAAAGAAGAAAGCTGAGCACTAGGCCAACTCTTCTGCCCTGTATACGGAAAGCCCCTTGCCAACAAACATATCCTACCCTTCTTTGAACCATTAATACGCTTCTTTCCAAACCCACCTGCTTCCTGTTTCTGGTTCAGCTACATAGACCCTCCCAACTTCTCCCGTGCCCGCACAGTCAAACCTGCCTTTTCTCTGGCAGCGCTCAATGTGCAGGCTTCACAAAGAGGCTCTTTGGGCTGACAAACAGCTCAGATCATGTCTTGCTGCAGAGGCAGATTGTCAAAGGTCCTTCACTTTAAAACACACTGACCCTTAATCTACCTATCACCTCTGCCCAGCCCTGAGTTTAACATGTTTACCGGTTGTAAGGACTTTTACTTTTTTTTTTTTTCTCACATCTCCCACAGTTTCAGGGCAGCTCAGGAAAGATTTGTCAGCTAAGGCTAGACACATCACAAAACTCCCTGCATTTTGTGGTGGTAGGAGATAGTGAGCAGGGTCACTCAAAATCCTTGCCTTTACAGTCTTCATAAGTATATACTGATAAAGCTTCTGCTCATAGCTCTGTGAAGACGGAAGAGATAAAATGAAGAAGGGGAAGAGAAAGGATGGGAGGAGAGAAGGAAGAAATGGTGAAAGGGGAGGGAGGAAGAGAGGGAGGAGGAGAGCAGAAGGGAGGTAGAGAAAACAGCTGGACGGTAGAAGAACATAAAGAGGAACGAATGAGAGGTAAAGAGGTCAGAAGACGTAGCAGGAGACTGAGCTGCACCGTATCTAGGAATGGACATTGCTTTCTGCCCAGAACCACCTGGGTCCGCCTGCCAATTGCCCTAGTATACTCTGTGGTCTTGGACATATCATTTAATACCTTTAAGTGTCCTTTTTTCCACATTGACATCATGAGGCATGATCTGTAGCATGAAAGATTCACCCTTTGAGAGCAGAATTGGCTGCACCAGCCCTGTGAAGCTGTGCTCCTCCTAATCGGGAAAGCTGGGGGAGCCAGCTGTGTCACTCCTGTGCAGAGAGCCAATGGGGATATACATCTGGCTCCAGTACCTGTTAAGGCTAGAGAACTGCAGGGTAATTAGAGGCACAGCAGGCAGGCGTCATTAACTTGTTAACCTGAAGGTTTTCCCCCACCTTCACCACTAGAGGAGAGACTACAAATGTGTCAGATGAACCACATCTAACATAGATGATTTTCTTTCAATTATTCTGCCTGGAGCTCTGCACATTTGTTGGGCTTGGGCTTGTTATTAAAATTCAGGACCGAATCATATTAATCCACAATGTACCTTCCTATCTCAGTGCATGGGATGGTGGTGTCTTTAAAACTCACTGCACCCCAGTGGAAATCTTTGACCTTCTGATCATCCTCTTCATCCAAACGCTCCAATGAAGAGACATATTTTTAAAAACATTTTAAACATTTTTTTAGCAGTTCCAACTAAACTACTCAAGCTATGCAACTAGGTATTCTGAGCAGAAACGGTATCTTCTCCACACTGCTGAGAGCCATAAAGGCCAGGTTCTCTGAGTGCCACCTTAGGAGTACTGAAGGGAAGGCTCAGAGTCACAGCGATGAACATACACCTAGCATAACCTGCAGGACACATCCATACACTTCATTTGTCACTAGGGCAATCAGTATTAGTAATGCTTCTGTGTACCCAGTATGTGAGGACTGGGTCAAGAAGACCAAATTCATAAGTGTTGCTGTTGGGAGTCTCATGCAAGTCTGGGACTCTTAAGTGCAACTCTGTTTGTCTTGGTCCACTTAGCATGGCTCTATAGCATGCTGTACAGTACCTGATTCTTGGAACAAAATCTCTCCTCATTGACAACTGTTTGTTTCTCAAAATCTAGCAGAACTTATATCACTGTATGCATCATAAATAATAATATGCATGTGTGTAAAATAGAGTTCATATCATCATCTACTTCATATGTAAATATAGATGTGTTCAATTCTGCTCAGAATAAGAGTAAAGGCAGATGTAAACTCACTAATCTATCTCATGAATGGATGATTTCAGGATAGGAGAACATAAGTACATGCATGTATGTGTGTGTGTCTACATGTACATACATGAACACATGAATAAAAGTATATAACACAGATGATAAGAAGTGGAAAGAAGGGATACTGGGGAGAGAGGTTTAAGTGGGGACAAGGATAGGGTGGCTAGCAGAGCATGGCAGAAGCTATGGGAGGAGAGGTAACTAATGCTAAGGATGTGTGAAAAGAACACATGGAAACCTGATAATTTATGCAATTCATATATATTTCATACAAAAGAGTTTAGTTGGAGTTAACACAGGGACAATTACCTTCACATTGACAAATTTAAAAAGCCCAGAGACAGGTTTCAGATTTCTCACCATGAGCTTTTGATCATGAGGGTTCTTGAAGCCCTAAAAAAAATACAGCGTATTGTTATTGTTTGTTGTTGCCCACCAGAACTTCCTGGTAAGATCCTATTGCTGAAGACACCACACACTTCGGCTACCAGACATGAAGAAATCAAGTTGATATTAGGAGAGAAAAATCCTCTATGCAGGCTATCTTTCACAGTAGCAGAGGGTGAGATGCAGGCTGGTGGGTGAGAGAAGTCCTCCATAGCCTTACCCAGCTAGGAGTGCTATGAGCTATAACAGATAGCCTACAGTAACATATTGATAGCCTATAGTAACAGATAGATAACCTATAGTAACAGCTAGATAACCACCCTCCTATTAGGTTCAGGGGCCATGGAAGAAGATGGGACAAAAGGTTAGTATGAGCAGAGGTTATGGGGGACCAGGAAAAATAGTGTCTTCAGGACATGACAATACTACTCCATCAATGAACTTAGAACAACTGTGGTTGCCTGCTCAAAGTTAAGCCAATCAACTTTGTAGCATGTATGGAAGAGGGGCTCACAAACCTTAGCCGAGGAGTTATTGATAGTTGATGGCTTCTAGGGGAGGGAGAGTCAGTTTTCTTTTAGAATGTGGTCTAGGTAGTCAACTGTGTGCCAGCAGATAGCCCCATTCCATGACTATATGAGTGCTGTATGAACTCAGTGAGTTACAAAACATACAAAAAAAGAAAGGTATAAATTGTGAGAAGGGTGAAGGTAGGGAATGAACCTGGAAAGAGCTATAGGGAAATGTACGAGATGAATGTGATCAAAATATATCGTATATATGTGTAAAATTCTCAAAAAATCAATAAAATAATATATTTAAGAAATAATAAAAACTCAAGTTTGTTGAAATCTAGATTCCATTATTTTCTAAGGCCCCTCTCAATCCTCTTTTGACCAACTAACATTCTTGCCAAAGAACTGAAATAAAATTCAACAAACTGAATTTTACACTATGGAACACAGTGCTGATCACATTCGCAGTGATAAGTGCGCCACACAGGGAAATAGTGGCCCAGTGGAAGGAATGAGTCGAGCAACAAGCTATGAGCTCCAGTCTCTGTCTCTAGCTTTTCTCATGGTGCTCTGAGGACATGAAATTAATTCCAACCTGTTGTTAAGTTAAAATGTGCCCACTCAAAATTCCTATCTTAAAATTCTGATTTCCTTCCTGCCCTACTATCTCAGAATGTGACCGTATCTGGACATGATGCACTTCAAGAGCTATTTAAATTAAAATGATGTCATTGGAGTGAATCCTACAGCCATCTTATTTGTATCCTTATAAGATATTAGGAAAGAGATGGACACAGAGGGAAGATGAGGTGTTGGTCAAGAAAAGAATGTGGTCAAGGAGTGGGAAACTATCCTGACTAAACCCAGACCCAGAATGTCTAATACCAAGACTGGGAGAAAATAAACAGGTATTGAGTCACCCACACTATGGCTTAATGTGACATCTTTAAGAAATAGTTATGTGGTGCTTTTCAAATTTCTCACAAGTCCACAACCCTCATTCTGCCTAGGAGATTCCCTCCCATGCAGTTCAGTCAGAAGCAAAACCCTTCTTTAAGTATCATACCTTATTTATGAGCCATGGTGCAACTATCCACTTGAATGAAATCCTGCCAGTAAATGTCATCTTTGTACCTGCAGCTTGCCATTCACCATGGAACCACCATTCTAACCTTTTAGCTCTTCCCATGTGCTTTTGAGCACAAAGCCTGCATTAGTAAGAATTTGTGCTATAGTGAGATACTTGAGGCAAGATGACTAATAAAGAAAACAGGTTTACTCAGCTCACAGTTGTGGAGATTCAAGGGCAAGGTTTCAGAATGAGGTTATCTCTGCTAAGTACCTCATTGTATCCTGATAAGAGCACTGGAAACAGGAAGCCGGAGATGTTGGTAGGATGAAGAATAACCAACATACAGCAAAGTCCAAGACCTGCTCATGTTATAACTCAATCCCTAAGACTAGATGACCCAAACTGAGCTGAATAGATGCCAGAGGCAGTGCACTGTGACTGAGAGCAGGAGCCTCAGGAGATCTGCATATATGATGCTGTTTGCTAGCTGTACAACCCAGAGTGGCTCCAAAAGTCAGCTGAGATTATTGTCCTCTCACCAATAAAACAGGGTTAATGACAGGACTTTGCAAGACCATCTTAAGGATCAACGTTTAAAAAGGGGACTTCTAGGGCCATATACCAGTTGACAAAAACATGGGTTCTCTTGGATCTGATGTCCCACTGAAGCTATGGTCCTGTATCAAGCAGTGGCAAAAAGGTTCCTCCCAGTCTGTGAGAGTTCTTCAAGAAGAACCTGTGGCCACTTATCTCCTCCATTTCTCTACTCAATGAGTCAGTGATTTCTATTCTTATGTAAGCCTGTAGTGTCTAGTTGTGAGATACAGCTGTCATGAGGATTCTCTAGGTCAAAAAGATCAGAAAGAGGAAAATCAGAACAGCTGCAGAAAGAAAGAATGAACAGCTATCAGTCCAGAGAAGACTTAGGAATGAGTTCAGTCAGTGAAATTTGTCTTAGAAACTCAGTATGTTTGCCAAGTAGGGACTCAATTTTCTAATCTGTCCAATAGGGACACTCAGACTATCTCAACCTCATAGAGAGATTATGGTGACTATGCATATCATAGGCCTTAGAATCATGGCATGTGCCCTAGTAAGCACATCATGTCTAACAGGTTGACTCTGAGACCCACACACATAAACAAACATATGGACTACAGATATGATCTCTTGGAGTCTTCAAAACTCCATACTAGCTAAAATCTTCTAATATGCATATAATATGGATTAGTGGGTCTGTCCAATATAAGAAACGGATGTAACACCTTCCAGAAATATCACATAGGCAATAGTGATGCGTATAAATAGCCTGATGCAGGCGAACAAGCCTGGTAAGGATGCTTTTTATCTTCCTGTAAGTATAGCTCAGTCTGGAACATAAGGGAAGCCCTACAGCTATCGTGAAGCCCGCACAGGACAACTCCATGGAGGACATCGTCCAATAAGAAACAAGCACAGCCCTGAAGGAATATATTTCATGGCCTTGCTCAAACTCTAAAAACTGTTAAGTAAAAAGTAAAGCTGAATTGATCAAATAGGTAACTAAGCTGAGAACAGAAATGTTTGAAATAAGCATGATTATATGACTATATAGTAAACAAAACCAAGGTAATTTAGTTATCATAAAAAGTGGTCAAGGGGGAAGGTAACATTCAACACACAAAATGTAATTATTGAGAGAAAATATTAAAAGAAATAGTCAATTCGAGAATGGTCACTGTCCTAAACAGGCACCAGAATATAGCAACAACCAGCAAGATCTGTTGCTAAGAGTGTAGCTGTGATAACACCATCCTCGGGTCTCATACTCTGGCATGAAGAATCCTGGAGATCAAATCAGCTCCCATCACCAGGCCATAACACCTAGAGCAGGCCATCATTGAGAGCAGATGTCTATTTTGGCTCCTGTTTCCACATTTGAGACCACGTCTGAATGGCCCCATTGTTCTGAACCTGTGAAGGGGAGATCATCAATGTAGGAAGCCTCCTGACAGCTGTGAGGCAAAGAGACAAAGGAACAAGGGAAGAATTCCCCTCTAGGGCATCTTTCAATGGCAACTTTCTCCATCCAGGCCTCAGCTTAGTCAGGTTTCCTCCAACAGGGTCACAGAAGCACCAAGCCTTCCACAGAGCTCTGCATAGGATCTAAGCCGCAACACAGTTGACAGACCTGGGCAGCCAGTGTACGCCGGCAAGCCTGCTCATTTTCCTTCTTCTATGTTCCTTAAATTCTAGAACTATGTTTAATGGAGTCCATTTTCTCAAAGCTTGCAATCCCCCTATCCCTGAGGACAAAGTATATGATACGATATTTGTTCTTCTAGAGCAAAACCAAATAAGAACAACAAGGCAAAAACAAGCAAAAGAAAAACAAACAAAAAGCTAATACCATAAAATCAGTTTTCTGGTCAAACAAGTTTGACAAGATGATTTTAGTATTTTAACTAGAACAGAAATGCTTCAGAACTTCAATGCTGAAATGTAGCTACATTTTTGAAGGTGCCATGTGTTGCATTTTCAAGAGCAGAGTAGGTGGAGGGCAGTATCTCCTGACACTTTCAACAGGATGATGACCCCATTTCTCTAATGACAGCAACTGACATCTCACAGACATGCCTGAGAAATACTAAGGCAGGCCCAAGCACATGCCAGCATGGTGATATGTCAGGCTCTGTAGATGGATTCTAGACATATCACCGTCAGCCTTTAAGGCAGGTTCATATACAAATTACACAGTCATGTAGGCTTTTGGTGCATTTTGCAAAAATTGAGGTTGAGTGGACTATCTCTAACCTCAAAAAAGTGCATTGAGACTCACTAATTTGCTGGGTCACTAACCTACCCTGGCATTAAATACCTCAGTTTACCTCTCCTGCCACTGTGTCATTGGGGGCAGGATAATGCAAGCCCTGGGTCCTGCTTTCCTGAGGATGTATTCATCACTCTGAATGGATGATTATTCACTACCGTACTTCAATATCACATCCACCTGCAACTTCTGCTGCTTATCAGATGCAAGCAGCATCCCAACCTGGAAACCATAGCACCCAGCCCCACCTCCAAGGCTAGACTCTCACGATGCTGGATTGCTTGTGGATCCTCAGATTGTCCATTCCCAGTTGGACATTTCTTTTTTGTTCCTGGCCCATGTCTGTGATGGCAGCTTACAGACAGTACATGAGCCTTCTCCACTGTAAACCATTTGTGGATGCTGGACCTCATCTTGCTTTCTCTCCCTACCTGCATAATGGTTGCTTGGCTGCTCCTTGCAGTGCCTTGATGTGAAGGATAAGGTGTTGCATGTACTACTGGGAGCCACATGAAGCACAGCCCCAGCATTCTAAGAGAGAAATAACAGATACCCCAGGGCCACACTGCCTGAGCTGGAATCTCAGTGCTGTTAGTTTCCAGCTGTGATTACAGAACTATACATTAAAGCACCTTGCACCTCCATTTCCTAATCTGTAAAGAGGAGCCAGTTGTGGACTATGGAGGATCCAAGCTGCAGTAGCAAAACTGTCTAGCAGGTTTTTTTTACAATAGTTCAGACAGTCGGTAAGGGACTGGCCTGAGGCTGTGGTGGGCAAGATGAACATGAAGAGGCAGAACTGCAAAACTCTTTAAGAGGTCAGACAGTGCAATCCTGTGACCAATTAACCATGGAGGTTACAAGAGGCAGAGGAGCAAGATGAAAGGAAAACAGGTAAAGTGTGGGTTCAGAGGGACTGCCTGTGTGGCAGGGTGGGTGGCCTTCAAAAGAGTTCTGCTGTGAAGTAAGATAAGGTACATGGAGACATGGGCATGAACAGAATTAATATACACATGTATGAAAGTGTCAAAGAAGAAAATAGTTTTAAAAACTACTGGCTGAATGTTTCACCTACTGTGCAAGCATGGGCACCTGGATTTGGGTGCTTAGACTGGTATAAAGCAGGCCGTTGTGGCATATGTCTGTAATCCCAGTGATCATATGGCAAGGTAGATGGAGACAGGAGGGTCCCTAGGGGCTTACAGGCCACAACCACAAACAAATACACCTGTCTCAAATGAGATGTGAGGCAAAGACCAACACCTGGCTGTGCTCTGACTTCCAAACATGTACCATGTACGCATGTGCCCAAATTTACACATAACACCACCTGTATGAGCACATGACTTGTGCACACATACACACAGACACAGTTTTTTTTTATAAACCAAACCAAACCAAACCAAACCAAGCCAAACCAAAGTGTTCTACTGTGTTAAGTATGTGTCTCTTTGTTCTCATCACGGTGCTGTGGCTACAGCCCTCATTTCTATCCAGGGTTTAACCTCTGGGACCTCATCATTAAGCTGACAACGTGTATCATTCCTATAACACGACAAAGTCAGTCTCAAAGGAGCCAAGCAACTTGCTTGACATCACACAGCACCAGGACTAAGGCAGGAACTTCAAACTTCTGGAAGAACTGTAGGCGCCAGAGGGGTTGAGGACACTCTGAGAACATGACCCACAGTATCAGCTAAGCAGGGCTAATAGAGGCTCACAGAGAATGAAGCAGCAATCACAGAGCCTGCAAGGGTCTGTGCTAGGTCATCTGCAAATACGTTATGTTGTTGGCTTGGTGTTTTTGTGTGACTCCTAACAGGGGGAGTGAAGGTGTCTGTGACTCTTCCACCTGCTCTTGGGACTCTTCCTCCTATTGGGTTGCCTCATCCAGCCCTAGTATGAAGATCTGAACCTAGTCTTACTGAAACTTATTATGGTTATGCTGTGTTTGCCTGATACCCCAAGGAAGCCTGCTCTTTTCTAAAAGGAAACTGAGAAGGGGTGGATCTGAGAGAGAGCAAGGGTGAGGAAGGGAAATACAGGGAGGGGAAGCTGGTTGGGATGCATTGTCTGAGAGAATAAAGAAAAAAATCCCACCACAATCTTGCAGTATTCCACACTTCCTCTCAAATACATTCTTCCCATGAGACATTCTTGATTTCATCATCTATGCAAACTGCCTACAAATCAGAAACAGCCTTAATTTTTCCACATCAGTCCATCTTGAACATTGCTTCATGTGATCTAACCCTAGCTGGTGTGGGATGTTTCAGCCAACCACACCATTTCTCACAGGAGCTCTGCTAATCGATGTGTGCACATTTTGTTTGCACAGTGTGCTTTCTGTGTCTAATTACAATGTTGGAAGTTCCTTCAGGCACTGACAGATATGTATACAAGATATTAGGAACATGCAGAACACCACTTTAACATAAAAGTGCTGTGCTGCAAAAAGAATAGCAACATTTTAACACTTTGGGATGATTTGCTTTGCTGATAGCTAACTAAAATTGGGAAAGGACATTAGAAAGCTGTAAATAATGTTCAATATTAATATTATAGGCTACCTGGGAAAGGCTACCTGTGAAATGACACTGTCAAAACACAGGAGAAGGCTGAAGGTCCAAATCACTCTAAATATTGATTTGACTCAATTGTACAATTCAGGATCTTCTTACTACCACAGAGGTAGGCTATTTCCCAAGGAAAATCATGATTGTCGAATCTAAAAAGGAGGGAGAAAGGTCATATGGCTGATGTACATGGGTCAAGGTTCACTTTCATCTTTGGGGAAATTATTTCCACTGTCCCCTCCCCACAAGCAACAGAAAGAAATCTATAAATAATGGTTCTCCCGATGTAGCCATCCCAGCTGGATAATTCTAAAATGCTTTTAGGATGGAAGCAGTAAGTAAATTCAACTGTTAAGATGCATTTGGATGTGATCCTGAGGCAGCCGCCTGGTAATCACCACAGCATCACAACTGAAACTATTAGATTCAGACAACAGAGAAATAATGGATGTTAAAGAGGTCTAGAAACAGCACTGATTGCATTCACCCACCACGGAGCTTTCAGGCTGGCGACAGGGGTGCCGAGGTTCCACTTTGTAGTTACTGAAGTGTGCGCACACACACACACACACACACACACACACACACACACGTACACACACACGCATACACACACATGCACACACACACATGCACGCACACATACGCACACACTCACACACACATGCGCACGCACACACATACATACATACATACACACATGCACACACACTCACACACACANACACACACATGTACACACACACGTACACACACACGTACACACACGCATACACACATGCACACACATGTACACACACACGTACACACACGCATACACACATGCACACACACACACACACACACACACACACACACACACCTGATAAATGCCAGCCCTGGTTTCATTAGGTGGTGGTCAAACAGTTGCTTTCTCATCAGTGTTTTGAGACCTGTGGAGACTCTGGCCTTTTCCTACTTTCCAAGTTGAAAAGGAGAAATGGCTTCATTCTCCGACAACGTTCAGAGGCACTGGGTTTGCTGCCTGTGCCTCAAAGGCTTCAGATCCGTAAAAGGAGGATATTGGAACAGAAGGCAAGCCAGGACACACAACATGTCTTTCTGTGATCTTAGGGTTTTTGAGTAGGCGCCAGTACTGTTTCGCTAGCCAAGTCTTCTTTACTTGCCAAGAACACCGTGCTTCTGTGCCTGAGAGATTCTCAAGTGTAGTCCATGGAGTCCCCAACATCAGAACCGTCTGCTGAGAATGCAGGCTTCCAGGGCCAGACTACTGGGGCTCACTGTCTAGAGGTAAGGCAGGACTTTTCACCCACTGCATTTGGACAACTACTCCATCAGAGACTATGGCTTGACAGCAATAAATGTTAAATGCACACTTGTTCTGAGGCAGACTATCAATCAATATGTAGCCCCAGCTGGCCTTGAACTTATAAATCTTCTGCCTCAGAACTCCCAAGAACAGGGATCAGATATCTCCATACCTGTCAATTGAACCTTCTGAAATATGTTCCTATAGGGTTTTGCTTAGGGTCAGCAAACTAAAGCCCACAGATGTCATTCAGATGCCACTTGTTTCTGTAAATAGGTGTTTATGGGAACATGACCACTGCTACTCACTATGCCTGTGTTTCAAATTTATGAGTAGATAGATCAGAGACCGTGTTTGAGTTTATTTTCTATTGGTGAGAAAACCAGAACTCACACCGGAGAAGGAGTGCCCACGGTTCTAGTTTAAGATTAAGGACTCCCTCTGCTGATGGCCTCCTTGCTTCCAGAATCCCAAGATGGCTCTGGGCATCAAACGACAAGAGATAAGAAGCATGCTAAACCTTCCAATGTCCCTCCTTTAAACACCACAGTCAGATAAAATGTCCATCCTATTGTTACTTTAATGCTTTGATTTTTGGAAGGGACAAACCAATTTCAATAAGAGTTTACATGGGCTGCAGAATCTAAAATGTTACTCTCAACTTTGACAAAATGTGTGCTCCCCTCTATGCATCCAGATCCCCTAGGGTTCTTGATTTGCTTTGTCAATGCAGTTTCCCCATTCCCATTCCCAGAGGATCTGAATCAGTTGGCCTGTGGGAGTGTTGGGACACAGACATCTTTGGAAAGGCCACTCAAGTGACTGAACTATGCATCTAGGATGTGCACCTCTGCTGTCCTTGCCTAGGACCAAGGTGAAAAACCTTTCCTCAAAAATCTTACCTCCTAACACTGAGCTTCTTGGGAAACCCTTATCATTTATACAGCAGTTGCTTATCTGTATGACAGATAGATCAATACAGAGCTCAGGGCTAGTATGAAGATTGGAATAATGCATGAACACTTCCCACGATGGGTCTTAGTATACAGAAAGCATTGACAACTGATGTAAGTACAATGGGCAATAGTGTGCTTGGCTCCAGTAACACAATCGGGTAGACATCTATTAAGCACCAGCTGTGTGCTCTGGAAGGGGGCACAAGATAAATAAGATGTGATTAGCTCCTCAAAGGAACTCACAGCCCCATGAGACAAATAGCACATAAAAATATATTGACAGCAATAGGAGAGAAAAATGCTTCCCTAAATAAAATATGGTCAGATGTGTTGAAGGGGAGGGGACTAGAACTATGATAAACATACACAGGTCTGCTCAATGTCAGTAATAATCAGAGAAATGGAAGATAAAATTCCAATGACACATTTTCTCCCTGTAGTAGGTAAGCATCAAAACAGTTCAGAATAATCCACTTCCATGTCCTTTTAGAGGACGAACTGTAACTCCAAAATCTATATGCTTTTCAAATCCTCTGCTTCTTGTTTATGTACTGAGTTAGGTGTTGAGAGGTGGTAAGAATGCTAAAAGAACAAGCCATGTGGCATGCTTGTGGTATCAAGCACTATTCAAATGCTCATGACATGGTAAAGGGGGAACTGAGTCACCCTGAAATTCAATGCAAGTCAATGTTCAAGGTTTCTTGGTTTTGTTTATAAATGAGGACTCTATGTGGGTATAAAATAGTTTTCCATAGAAACTTACAGAGAAGTTTTTAAAAATCAGAAAATATAACAACACATATGTATTAAAGCACATGTGGATGCTCACAGCCAAGCTTAACAGTTATTTCCTGTGTGTGTGTGTGTGTGTGTGTGTGTGTGTGCGCGCGCGCGCGTGCACGTCTATTCTCCTTCTGAGACAGGATTACCTCTGGGAAGATCTCTTGCTTCATATGTGTGTGTGTGTGTGTGTGTGTGTGTGTGTGTGTGTGTGTGTGTATGTATGCAGACTTCTCACGAACATTTCCAAAGAAACCATACCCAAGTCAATATAATATGGTGACCATCCTTATGGCAGTTTTTGCAAATTGTAGTGGCAGAAATAAAGAGAGTACAGAATTATAGAGAGTGATGGATAAAAGGTATGCCAAAGATCTAATGAAGCATTGAGCTAGACCTTGAAGAAGGAGCTACTGGAGAAGATGGTTACACCATCACACGTAGACAGTGCCTTCAGCAGAGGCTCATAGTCATAAAATATATGCATACTTCAATTTCCAAAAATATGTATGGAGGGCCTGCCCTGGACACAGGACCCTTATTAATTTTGGCAGATCAGAAATAGGTGCACATTCTGGAGTTACATGTGCTCATGTGCTAGAGCCATACATCTATGCACTGTTGTTCTATAACCAATATGACAGAGATACAAAGAGAACAGGTACTGACATCAGTGCTCTGCCTTCATGGTGACTCCAACCCAGTTGATTTAAATGAACAATCTATGAATGAAGTGAAGGAGTCAGTGTGATGATGAGGTTTCTGGGGAGCACAGTACAGAAAGGAAGAAAAAAGTCAATGGAGATGGGTTTCCCCTGCCATACTGGGGTCATTAGGGTCATATGAGAAGGTTTCACTGGTGGAAAGCCAAATAAATGTTAAGAACTAACCACAAGGACCATCAGGGGAAGGGCAGTCCATACATGAAACCTTGTATGAAGTACAAATGGAACTTCAAAAAAGTGGAGAAGTAAGCAAGCATGCAAGCAAACAAGCAAACAAACAACAAGGCAAGTAGATGAAATAACCCACCCTACTCCGGGAGACTGAATATGGGCCAATAAGCTTATGTTTAAGCAAGACTTAAAACTAAGGCTGAATCCCAGGTCAAATTGCATTTCAACTGGAGAAGGAATTACAAACCAGATGGTTTCTGAGCAGGGAGAAGCCAGTGGAGGTTTGTGATGGTAAAACCTTGCCAAATCCTTTCAAATGAAGTCTTCTCCACACTTGGTTAGCTTTGCAAGTTGGTATACGGTAGCAGCTGGGGCTATATTGCCTCTCCAGTTAGCATGAATTCAATGGGTCTGTAATAAACTTATTAAAAAACTCTGACTCTACTTAGGTATAGCTTGCCCCGAGTACCCACCCAGCCTCCCAGGATCCCATAAGAGGAAGCCCTTATGATAGAATAATAGAGCATGTCAATTTCTCCCGTGTACATAACAGCTCTGTGCTGGGTTTTCCTTCAACGCAGTCTACAGGCTGTCTCTGGGAGCTAACTATTTCCAGATCCAAGGTTTTGTCTTTTATATAGGGACAAGAATATAGAAATGGATGGTCTTAAAATGTACCCATAAAGGCAGAATTATTTCAGGATATTGGGTTCAGCTGCATATTGGGAAGGAGGTCCCTTTGGTGCAGTATAAGAAAGAGATGACATGCGAAGAGACCATCTGGGGACCATGTGATAAAAGAAATTGAAGATCCTACTAAGGACATTGCCAGGAGGGAGACAAGAGAAGCAGGTAGATTCAAATGACTAAAAGTGAAACTTGCCTTTGCTATTGAAATTGACAAAGGAGACTGAGGGAAGAAGAGGTATAGAAATGGTGACATCAGCAGTAGAAGCAACTCCAATAGACAACAAAGTTTACAGATTGGAACTTTAAAAAAACTGTTTCAGTCTGGAAGGAAGTATGGGGAAAGGGTTATCTGAATGACTGTAGAGCATCAGAATGTGTCTGCACTGGAAATATTGCTTGGCCAGACTCCTTACAAGCAGCATGCAAAGCCAAACGTGAGCATATCATCAGTGGGAGAAGAATATAAAGCCGCAGAAAAAGTCAACAATTGCCACCTCCCGGCCTCTTTGACAACTGTCTCCTATTTACAGTTGTGGGGTTGAGTTTCTTCCCTCTAAAGATGTTCTCACCCATGTCTTGTTCCTAGTTAACCCGAGTTTCACCACTGCTAGTTTTGGAATAGTGTATTTTCAGTTTGTCGAATATTTTTCATGGAAAAAAATGTATCAATGTATTGAACAGGTCATCAAAGAAATGTAAGCAAATGCTGTGACTAATTTCATTCGCTTTGTAATATCTTTCAATATGGAAACAGCAAACAACTGGAATCCAACACCTTATACTCTATGCAGTGAAACTCTACAGTCTATACTACCTCATGGAAGAGCTTCCCTAAGGAGGATATTTCTGTCCTAACCACCAGGACAGAAATGGAAGGACATGATTATATGGACATGTATATGGTATAAGACAGAAACCAACCTGGAAGCCATGTCTGATGCGCCCAAGGTGAGGTTAGTACAGACGTTGGGCAAAGAGAAGAGAAAGCTAACATATCTGTATGCCATCAAATATAAGTAGCATCTGTAATTTTGACTCAGTGTGTTCTTGGGCCAGCATAGGAATGGGTACACAGCTGAGGCAGGTAGTTGTGTTGCCAGGCTCTCTAAAGGATGGTGAGTGTGTGGAACAATGGTCAGCTTTGCTTTGTGGATGTAGATGATGCCATTTGGGTGCCTATGTGCACATTTCCCTTAAATTCCATTTTGTTACTGTACTTTTGCATATAGTCTTAATCCTGATGACAGGATGTACACAGACTAACTCTAGCCCATCCTTCTCTAGCTTTCTCTTTCTCCCAGGCATGTACAGAAGTCAGAACCAAGCAATGGAGACTTAAGAAATACTTGATGTGTCTTTCTTGGGTATATGTAGGTATACAGTAGGAAGAGTCAAAGTCAGCATGGAATGAAGATAGCTACACACCAAATTCTTAGCAGTAAAACAACAGCCAAGTTATGGAATCATCCTAGATGCCTATCATTAGAAGGAAGGATTAAGAAAATGTGCTATGGGGGTTGGAGAGATGGCTCAGAAGTTAAGAGCATCAATTGTTCTTCTGGGGGTCCCGAGTTCAATTCCCAGCAATCACATAGTGGCTCACAACCATCAGTAATGGGATCAATGCCCTCTTCTAGTGTGTCTGAAGAGAGCGACACTGTACTCAGATACATTAAATAAATACATCTTTTTTTTAAGAAAAAGAAAATGTGCTATGCATACACAGTGCAATATTTACAGCTTCCTTAAGAAGAAAATCATATACGGAGCTGGAGATCATGTTAAGCCAAATAAGCCAGACCCAGAGCGACACATACTTTCTGTCAGATGTAGGTACTCTAGATAGTTTTTAAGATGAAAAGAGAAGAAGCAGGAAAAAGGGCAGATGAGAGAAAGCAATGAGGTGAATATGACTGAAGTGCTTAGTATTCATACATGTAGGAAAATGCCATAATGTAACCCATTACAAATCATATATGCTACTTTAAAGCTTCATTTTAATTATGTGTGTGTCTGTTTGTGTTCATGCCATGTGTGTGCCAGTGACTTCAGTGGCCCTAGAGCCACAGTTATAGATGGTTGTGAGCAACCGAATATGGGTGATGGGAACCATGCTTGGTCCTTTCCCAAAACAGCAAATGCTCTTAACCACTGAGCTATTTCTTCAGCCTAACATGTAATCATTTAAAGGGATTTTTCAACATGGGAAAAGAAAGCAGGGGGAAGTGAGTACATTGTTTCTTATAATTTGTTTTCTTAAGATGCCCTAAACCTGAAATAGAAGCCAGAGTTCGACTCTGAGGGATGAGGAGTAAGAGAATATTTGCTATGCAGTGTTCTCTCACCAGCCCTTTACTTATTGAAAAAAACATTTATTATGTACTGTGTGTATTTATACATTTGTGTATGTTTATAAATCCTTCTGTGTTTATGTATGTTTATATGTCTTTGTGTATGTTTATACTTGCATGTGTTTGTGAATGTTTCTACATCTTTGTGTGTGGTTGTGTATGTTTCTACATCTCTGTGGGCTTGTGTGCTTTCCTGAGTTAGGTTAGAAGATCCACTGATGCATTTTCTCAGCAATCATTCTTTCCTTTGTGTCTTTTAATTTAGATCAGTTTGATTTTCTCTGCTTGATTAAGCTCTAACATTGCTTCATCAAAATAAATATATGAGTGTGTGTGCAGATGTGTAGATGCACATGCACACAGAATCCAGAAGGAGTCAGGGCTCCTCTATAGCCCTCTGCCTATTCTTTGGTGGCAGAGTTGTGGTTTTTGACTTTGTGTGTGTGTGTGTGTGTGTGTGTGTGTGTGTGCCTACGTGTATGTGTTTCTTGTGCAATTTTTCATTTCTTTTTTCTAAATTATGCTGGTTTTATGTTTTTAAGAAAAAGAAGGCATGGGGTTGGGTGGACAGGATTGTGAAGAGGAGATGAGAGATGGGGGAAACTATGAGCAGAATATATTGTATGAAAAAGCATATGATTTCAATTAAAAGAAAGACTTTTCTTTTCAGTGTTTCTAGTACTGTACAGCCAGAGCTGCTGAGTGATGTGTATGTAGACTCCTCCTTCCTCTGGGGTAATCCATGGCTGGTCTTCCCACTTCATCTCCTGTTCATCTTTGTTGTATAAGAGCCTCTTCATAATTCCACTGCTATACCTGAGAAGGCATCCTGGTTAGAGCAGAGTCCTTGGCTGGATCCACAACTAGCACAGTAATATCCACAGCCACCTCTTGAACCAGTCTTTGCTGTGTGGGCGCCTGTGTCCACACTACACACTTGACTCATTAGTGCTGAATGCTCAAACCTGTGCAACCTTTCACGGATGTTTCCGCATCCCCTCTGGGCTAGCATTCTGAGGGATGCAGGGATCAAAAAGGAAGAAAATACCTCTGCTCTTATAGAACTTGTGTTTTTTAATAGTGGATGTGTCCTTTTGAATGCATTCCATTGTCCCTGTTATTACAACGGAGAAGAAAGGTTTTGGAATGCTCATAACTTGGGATCTCACACAGCTCTGAGGTAGAAAAATGTAAAATTCAAGCCCAGGATTTAGGACCACAGCCCACGTTCTCCTGAAACATACCTCTCCCAGCCCATCTCACTAGCAGAATTCTTATGATTTAGTAAGTGAAACTCTAATGAACATGAAACTGATAGCTAGATCTGCATAGCCAGTGAGTTCCAGGGGGTGGCTGCTATAACCTGCTCTAACCGGCTCTGAAGAACTTTAGTTCAATCTACTTAAGAGGGTGAAAAAAGCAAGAAAAGAACATGACTTCAGTTTACATATTCAGGTGCCTACTATGTAAGGAATGGCTTCAGCTGCCCTGTTTGTGTTTATTTGTTTGTTTGTTTATCTATTTCTGTATGTATATATGTATGTATGCATGTATTTACTATCATCAATCTGAGGATACAGGCACTGTAAAAGACTCAGGGAGTATTGAACTTTCTCAAAGTATCAGGGCAGAGCTGGGACATGTTTGGCTGTTGTCCCAGCCTTAGACCCACTAATTGCATAAAGATGAGACAAAACCCACCGCACATTACAGTTGGAAGCCTGGACATCTAGTGTCACTGGGGTCATGCTGTTCTGCCACCTGCTCACATGTCTCAGTACAAAAAGATGCAAAAGTCATAGAATTTGGTTTTCATGGCTGGAGAGTGAACAGGTATCATCCTTGGCCAAGAGGACAATATATGCAGAGGTGTGGGTAAGAAAGAAAGAACACACCCTGGATCTTAGCGTTTCTACTGCTGCAATAAAACATGACCAAAAAGCAAGTTGCGAGGAAAGGGTTTATTCAGCTTACACATTGCTGTTCATCACTAACTGAAGTTAGGATAAAAAGTCAAACATGGCAGGAACCTGGAGGCAGGAGCTGATGAAATGACCGTGGGTGGGGCGCTGCTTATTCAGCCAGCTTTCTTATAGAACCCAGGAACAACCATCTCAGGGATGGCACCACCCACAATAGGCTGGGCCCTCCTCCCTTACAGCTGGATCTTATGGAAACATTCCTCAATTAAGGTTTCCTCCTTTGAGAAAACTCTAGTTTATGTGTCAAGTTGAAATATGATTAGCCAACACACTGGCTTTCCATGAAACAAACTAGATGGCCTCTTAATTAGTTTGACACTAGATATAAAAATGTTATTCTCCTGATCAGGAAGCAGTCTCTCTCTGGTCAATTCCTTTGAGTAGCACCCTGTTCTCTCTCCAGGAACAGCTCAGAAGCTCTGTGATAGGATGTGTCTATATTCTTTCAACTGCGATGTAAAATGAAAATGTTGGGATTCTGTTTAAAATCTTAAAGAGGAACTAGGGAGATAGACCAGTCAGTAGGGTGTCTGCTGTGACAGCTTGAAACCTTATAATTTGGTCCCCAGCACACATATAAAAGCCAGGTGCTGCAGTCACCCTTGCAACACCAAGGCTGGGTGGGCGGAGGCAGGAGACTTCCTGAGGTACACAGGTTCAGTAAGATGCCCTGTCTCAGGAAATAAGGAGGAAGTTATTCTCATTGCCCTCTGGTCACCACACATCTACATGGGTGCATTTGCACACATAGATTTGTGAACTCACAGAAGGGTATAAGATCTTGGTGTCCTGGACAACTGTACAGATCATGTACTCATGAGATGAGTCCCACCCTCTTGCATTATGACAATGTCACATCCCAGACCTTATTTT
The DNA here is from genome assembly GCF_900095145.1 of Mus pahari. Lineage (NCBI taxonomy): Eukaryota > Metazoa > Chordata > Mammalia > Rodentia > Muridae > Mus > Mus pahari. Next base: position 93,848,468 of record NC_034590.1, on the reverse strand, counting down.
CTCCTCCTGACTATTCTGGGAAATGAGTCGTCATGGCCAATTTCAAGTTTCAAAAACCATAGAGATAGGGTGAAGGATGTCTCACTCTCATTCTCAGAATCAGTGAGTAACTCTCAGGATGAGAATAATCATAAAATGACTGTTAGCTGTTGAGTGGAATCATAGAACCCAAACCTACCTATTCTGAGGCTAAAATCCAGGTTCTTGCTGGGCTGCTGGGCTTGCTCCTGACTCCTGCTCAGTGCCCTGTAGATCTTGGTGAGGTTTGTGCTTGGATTATCAAATATGGTGCTGATCAATTAAGATTTTGCCCAGAAATGAAACCAATATGTTATGACTATCTCTAAAAAAAACTAAAGATGTCACAAGGAGATGGTGAGCATCTCAGACTTCTTAATGAAGTCATCCACGTCCCTGGATTGATGTAGGTGTTAGGCATTGTGCTGCACACAAAGAACAGATTAAGAAGTCTGTAGTTTTGAGGACAGACTTGTTCTTTCAAGGGAAGAAGGCCCTGTGTGTGGTTACCAGTTTTTTTTAATGCAACCCCCACCTCAAGCAGGATCTTTACTGTTAAGTCTTTACTAAAGATCAAGAAAACCTTTCATTCTTCAAGGTGTTTCTTTCGTGGGTGATTGGAGATAATACAACCACATCCTAGGTTTTGAAAAGTACTCAAGTGGATTCTACATTACTGAATTTAGACTAGCTACCAAGTGTGGACTTGAGCAAGTATTAAAGATCTTGGAGGCTTCTACGTCTTTAACTTTCAAATCAGGACAAACAGTAGAATTTGGATCTTTTATTACTTCTGGCCAAATATAGTCATAGGGATTTCTTATGAATGAGATTTTGTGAATTAGTAATGCTTAGCCCTGGGGGTTTTTGTTTTGTTTTGTTTTGTTTTGTTTTGTAAAAAATAAAACACATTGTACTTCTAAGTTTTAATTCCAAGTGCCTTATAGTGCGACTGTGCTGGCAAGTTGTTGTTGTTGTCGTTGTTTCTTATCAATGTGACACAAGCAAGGGTCATCTAAGAAGAGGGAACTAAGACAATGCCTCCCTAGGATTTGGCCTGTGTGTAGAACTATAGATCATTTTCTTCATTAATGCCTAATGTAGGAGGGCCCAACTCACTGTGGCAGTTCTGGGGTTTATAAGAAAGCAGGCTAAATGAATTACAGAGAACAAACCAATAAGCCACATCCCTGCCTGGCCTTTGATTCAGGCTTGAGTTTTTGCCCTGACTTCATTAAGTGATGGACTGTAAAGCATGCATAGAATGAAAGAAACCCTTTCTTCCCCAAGTTGCTTTGGTTATGGCCTTTATCACATCAGTAGAAAACAAGAAAACAAATGAAGATGAAGGCTGAGTAACATACACACACACACACACACACACACACACACACACACACACACACCATGGACATGCACATGAGGGAATATTATGAACAAAGAGGGAAAACACCAACTTATTACAAGGATCACGGATTCACAGATCTGCTACATATCACTTGGCGTTCTTCATATGTTTAACCCATAGATGCAGGCACATGGAAGATGTTCCATATTTATTATTAAAATGTCTCTTTGTGTCCAACAGCTGCCAATTTGACACAGCCTAGTCACTTGTGAGAAAAAAGCCTATTAGGAAGCAATCAGAAAGAATCTGTTGCTCATACCATGGGTTTACAGAGGGAAGGGTATGAAACTCAATTCCAAAGAACTGACAGGAACAGAGACTGGCATGGTGGCTCCCAAGGATGGCTCCCTGGCATTGCTGACCAAAAAGCACTAGAAAATGAGCCCATGTTTTGTTTCTTGTATTTTTATGAGACTGATCAGACAACATTGGGTCTGAATAGCTCTGGCTAATATCAATGCATCTAGTCCATGATCATCAAGTCAAAGGAGCCTTGGTGGAAAGCTGACATATCACCATAGCAAAAGAGAGAGAGTCAGGCACAATCAGAATATTGGTGACACCTCTGAGCCCATTCTTGTGCCACTCTTGGAGCTCCCCTGCCTTCTAAACGTTTGCCTACAGCACAGTAACAGAACACTCTCAGGGTGGAAGCTGATGGAATTAGTGCTTTCTTTTAGTCACACATAGCCTGGCGTGACTAAACTCTAGTACATTAGCTTTTGGAATCAAAGAACTGGACTAAGTTATCATTCACTGTAAAGAGAAATCAAGGATGTTCCCAAGTCTTCTGTTCCTTGGAAAAGAAAAGTCCTAGTTAGCATCTAAACTGTGACCACAGTCAATAACCTGTTGTAAGAGAAAAGCCAATACTAGCCTTTAACTCCTCACAGAAAAAGTTGAACTTATCACCCGTCATGCCTCACTGCTGGCTAGTAAGGGATTGATGGCAAATCACAAGCCAATCACGGGGTTCCCACACTTGAAGACTTCCAGCTAAGCTGGGAACATAGCTCATAGACAAGCAGATAATGTAGCTGGAGTTTGGGGGGGGGGGTTCTTACTGTGATTGCAGCTTATAGATATGAATCATGTTGTACAGTGTCTTTTCAAAGAAAAGCATCATGTTTCGGGAAGCAGTTTTGATGACCAGTGTGGTATTCTTTATGAGAATGACATGTTAAGAGAACTAGATTGGAGAGACCTGCCCATCAGTTCAGCTTACCAGCAGGATAGACTGTGCTGTTAGATGGTGTCAGAGTACTTCCCATTGGAAAAACTTGACCTTTCACCTTAAAAGTAGCACAACTACTTTTGCATGAAAAAGATCTTGGGAATCTAATTTTTCTTCTCTGTCAGGCTATAAAAAGATTAGCTTCTGTACAGCAAGGGTAGACACAGAGGATCAAAGAATAAAGCTAGGGCATGCTGCTCAGTCAAGCCCCCAGCTGGCTTAGCAACTCTGAGCAGGTCACTTGATTGAATGGCCTTTGATTCATTTATCAAGCATGGAGGCTCTGCACCTAAGGCTCAGCTTCCAGTGAATTGTGCTTCGTCACCCTGGGTGAAGATGAGACTACACAAAGCATTGCTAATGATCAGTTGTTCAAAGTGCTTTGCCTAGCACAAAGTGTATATAATTCAAGACTTGTTTTACATAGAGAAACACAACTAAAATAAAGCTATTATAAGTTACCCTTCCTACCTGGGACTTTTGTTCATGGTTCTAAAAGGAAGATAGGCTATGCAAGTAGGACATGCTATGACATCAACTAATGGCTAGTTATAACACATAGAGACTCATGGAGACCCTACTGTATCTCTGAATGTCCTGAGCTGCAGGCCCTATAAATATAACCTATGGAACAAAGGATTGACAGGAGAGAAACATTTTCAGATGAGAATAGCAAAACTCCGTCTTTAGGTCACACAGTCTTCTAAGTAGCAAAGCCAGGATACAAATGTATCAAAAGTCTGGCTGTAAACTTCAAGCTCATTTGATTCCATGATGACACATCTATCAGAAAGTCAGAGATAAGAACTAGGTGGCATGGTTCCCTTATGCACATTGGTTTGCAAGGCAGGTAATAAAATCTCATTTGTCTTTCTATCCATTTTCACATCATTCCCCATGTTAGACACTATATCCAATGCTTGAGTGCATGTTTGTGTGTGAACATGTACATTTATGTTTGAGTGTGTGTCTTTGTGTGGAATGGTGTCACTGTAAGTCTGGCCTATGGATATAATTAAATTTTATGAAGAAGTGGCAAATGGTATATCAATATTACATAATTTATGAGAAAAACAATTGGGTATCAGTGTTTTTGCCTCTGAGTATATCTCTGTACCACAAGCATGTCTGGTGTCCCCAGAGATTAAAAGGGGGGGGAGCATGGTATACTCAGGAGCTGGAGATGCAGATGGTTGTGAGCTGCCATGTGGGTGCTGGGAGCTGGACCCTGCCATGTGGGTACTGGGAGCTGGACCCTGCCATGTGGGTGCTGGGAGCTGGACCCTGCCATGTGGGTGCTGGGAGCTGGACCCTGGTCCTCTGGAAGAGGAGCCTTCACAATGAAACCATCTCTCTAACCCAGGAAAGCCATATTTGAAATACATAGAGAAATACAGGGGAAGAACCATCAGGTACATACAAAAAAGGAGTAAAAGCATCAAATGGACTGCACATTGATGTGATTGATTACTTAAAAAGGATTTTATTGGAATAGAAAGTAGTTATCAAATAAATGGATCTTCTTACTGACTTAAAGCCCAGCAACATATCCATGTCATAGCAGAGATCTGCGTTACTACCTACTTGTCTGTATACAACCTGCAGAACAGCCACCATCCTCTATTCCCATGACCAAGGACAGTCTTCATGCTACAGCAGGAAAGTCAGTGCCCTCTGGTTTCATTTACTACCTGGACCTTCACTGTTGCTGGCTCTTGACTTAGATGAGGGGGATTATAAAGATGTTCATCCCAGTTTTGAGTGCTTCCCCTCTACTTACAGGGTGAGGAGTCAGCCAGCAAAAACTGACAAAGTCAGATACACAATTCCAGTAAGACTTGGGTCAGAAGTGTTTCAAAGTCATCTTCCCAGAGAAGGAACCCCATGTCTGACGCGTGAATTTATGAGCACCCCCAAAGCTCCACGGTTCTCTGGGTCTCTGTATTACACAAAGATTCCCGTGAATATATACTGTTTAGTATCTCCAGTGTGTTTGGCACCATTATGGTAGAGGACTCACTCATGTAAATGGCATGTATATATTAGACAGGGGAAGCATGTCAGTAGAGTGGACTGTGTGTAGAAGACAAGAAGTATTTATTTTGCTTAGATTTTATTTTGCTAAGTTTCCTAGGAAGGCCTTGAATGTATTATTCTCCTAGCTAACCCTGAGGAGTAGCTATGGTTACAAGGCACTTGCAGGCCTGTAACCCCAGGCCCAGCAGAGACCCATTTCTAGCAGCTCACAGCTGTCATTGCCATCGATGTGACCTCTGAGTCATAGTTTGAGCATGAACCCTCTTAATTGTTGCATCTGGGGTTCCCATACAGGATTGCCCAGAACAACAGCACCAGCATCCAGCACCTTGAACTTCAGAGAAAGGCAATTTCAACAGCCATGCTAGGAGCCCTCTTGATGATCCTCTCAAATTCTTAACTACAGAAATCTAGCTTTAACTGTCCAAGACTCTCACTCTCTGTCCTTCTTAAATATTGAATGTTTGGCTCATTGGAATTGCAGTGAGCTGGTTTTAATGCATTCACTGGGCACAGGGAATACAGTAAGGCATGCCAATTACCCTCAGTATATCTACCATTCTGGGGACCCCACAAGAAGCAGCACTTCTTTAAAGACACGGGGGCTTCAGCTTCTCCTTTTGCTGCATGGTTTGTTTGTTTGTTTGTTTGTTTGTTTTTAAATAAGCTAGTCAGGTCACAGTCAAGCAAAAAAGAACTGTACCTCGATTTAGCTCAAGCCATCTCGTTGACTTTACTGGCACCCATCAAGGGTGACTGCCAAGCTGCTCTCTAGCATGGACACTCCTTGCCAAGAGTTAACCAGCTCTGGGCTTTAGACATTCACAGTTTTTGAAAGACAAGATCATATAAGCCAGAAGTATTTGGAGATAGTGAGAGGAGGAATTCAGAATCCCTTCAGCTTATCTGGAGCATCAGAAGTATTCTGACAGTTTCAAAATGGACATTAAATCACTCATGGGAAGGATGTAAGGTGGGTGTCATCAGTGGGGAAGTGGGTCAGCAGCTGGCAAGTAGCAATGGCAGCGAGCGTGGGATGGGAGTCAGAATGAGAATCATAAATCTTGATTACTCTCCATCTCAGTTGATTTGAACCGAATGCCTTGGACAGGGATGGACTTTGTATCTCACTGAAAATTGGGGGGAAAACTTGATTACATGTATAAACTGATATAAATAGCCCTTGATATGTGTTAATGCCCATAAACTGTAACCATGGAAGGACAAAGGCTACATTCTACAGATCTATGGGATTTTTTTTATATATATAAAAAGTGGTATCCTAGCTCTCCAGAAAGCAGAGAGACTCACTTCATCTCCATGTTTTCATTCCAGTTCCAGTAAATGTCGATCATTCTGTTGCTAGAATGCTAGCTGATCTTATAATGAAGGCAATTAGAGCAGTCAGCCCTCCTGATTCTGATTGCCCTCCTGTTAAAATTAGGCACCCTATAGAAAAATGGAAATGCAGAGTTGTTACCATAAAGCAATAATAAAGTAAACCATTCAATTACAAATGAAAAAAAAAGTGCCTGGATTAATACGAATATTGTATGCTTAAGAGCATTAAAATACAAGCATATTACCATTTTGCATACATAATGAATGAACTTAGAGGCCAGAGTGATTGGGACATAAAAATACTAAATGGTGGTACCATTTCTCATAAGCTAATGCTGTTGTGCTTGGGGGCTAGGAAGGGAGAGATGCCTGTACATCATAGAATCCTGGGTATCCATGTCACTGCGGATGTAGAGATGGATGATGGACGGCAAGTGAGAGAGAGAATGAGTTGTGGGCAGAATATGCTTGCAGAATGGGAAAGCCACCCTTCTTTAGGAGGCTTTAAGAGTCATGAGCTTGGAAGCAGGAACAGAAAGGAAATGGAGGTACAAGAGAATGAAGACTGCAATGTGATATAACACAGGAGCCAGGGGCCCAAACCAAGTGAAGGTGGACAGGGGACAGGTGGCCCGGGGCGGGGTAACTCTTCTAAAATAACCACCGAATGCTCAGCTCTAGACGGATACTGTTTGTCTGTTAGAAAATCGGCCATCACTGGGAATAGAGGCCCCTTGGTCTTGCAAATTTTATATAACCCAGCACAAGGGAAGGTCTGGGCCAAGTAGTGGGAGTGGGTGGGTAAGGGAGCAGGGGCAGGGGCAGGGGGGGAGGTATAGGGAACTTTCGGGATATCATTTGAAATGTAAATAAAGAAAATAATAATAATAATAATAATAATAATAATAATAATAATAATAAAAAGACTGGAAAAATAAAAATAAAAGTGGATGTCTGTGTACAGTCTATGTTTGAAGCTCAGTGAGACTCAACCACAATTGGAGGGTCTGATATGTCTTCCAGCCATTACTGTGGTTCTTTGCATTGCATCAAATAATTCAGGATAGACTCGGGCCACCATCTTTCTTTGAATTTATCACTATCTGGTTGTACCATGCTAGAAAATGGCATGGCTCTGTAGAACTCAGCTTCACAGTGTCAGCAGAGGACTTCTGGGCTGTGAGTACTTAAGGGCAGCCGCAATGTCTTAAACTCCATATCTTATCCCTAGAGCTCAGCAACATGGAAGCAGTTGAGAAATTATATGGGGAGTGGGTTTAGGCCTGAGCGAATGTGTACTTTTGACATGAGCATGGGCATGTGCAGCTCTTTGAATGGGAATGGCCCCCCATAGGCTCATATATTTGAATGTTTGGTTCCCAGTTTGGTAGACTGTGTGGGAAGGTGTGGCCTTGTTGGAGGAGGTGTGGCCTTGTTGGAGGAGGTGTGGCCTTGTTGGAGGAGGTGTGGCCTTGTTAGAGGAGGTGTGGCCTTGTTGGAGGAGGTGTGGCCTTGTTGGAGGAGGTGTGGCCTTGTTGGAGGAGGCGTCTTACTAGGGGTAGGCTTTGAGGTTACAAAAGTCAGTGCCAAGGCCAGTCTCTCTGTCTGTCTTTCTCTGTTTCTTTCTGTCTATCCCTGTCTTTCTCTGTCATTGCCTCTTTGCCTGTCTGTCTGCCTGCCTGCCTGCCTCTCTCTCTGTCTCTCTCTGTCTCTGTCTCTCTCTCTGTCTCTCTCTGTCTCTCTTTTTCTGTACCTCCCTCTCTCCCTCCCTCCCTCTCTCCTTCCCTCTCTTCCTCCTTCCTTCTTTTCCTCCTTTCCTCCCTCCTTCCCTCTTGTGGATGAGATGTTGAGTTCTCAGCCCCAGTTGCAGCACCATGCCTGCCTCCTTGCTGCCATGATAGTTACAGATGGTTGTTAAACCATCTAAAAATGTAAACCCTCAATTAAATGCCTTCTTTTATAAGTAACTTTGGTCACAGTGTCATCTCACAGCAATGGAACAGTACCTAAGGCAACAGGGCAAAGAATCCCAATGCCTCAGCTAATGGGAATGGAAAAGACCTTAGCGAGACACAAAGGGAAGGCAAATTCGGGCCAAAGTGGGAATGTCAACAGTGTGAGCAGAAATGTCTGTCATAGCTTTCTCCCCTCATCCTCATACTGGATATTTATGGCCTGAAGACTGCTCCCTTATAGAGATTGTTTCTACTGAGATTAGCTGAACCTGACTCATTGTTCTACTGTAGATAATAGTATATAATAACCCTGCTTCTTTGTTTATGTATATGCAATAATCCTGCTGCTGTGTTCAAATGTATATAGTAAACACATTGAGCTTTTGGAGTGTTGCAGCTTCTCCATCCAAAAGCCCAGACCACCCAATCCCGGATTTGTTTGTACATGTGCCTGCGTGTCTTTCCTTTCTTCATATCTCTTTGCCCCAGTTAGGTCAATCACTGGAGCTGTGTAAGAGCACAGCAAAACTTCCTGTTGAGTGACTAAATGAATGGAACGATGAATGGGTTGAATGACTGAATGAATGGAACATTGAATGGGAGTGTTCTGAGTCCTCACAAACAATAACTTTGTTTCTTAGCATTTTGAATTCTATTTTCCCATTTCAGTCTTCTTCTTGCTGACCAAGATGTAAACACTGGTCCTCAGTCCTGTCCTTGCTTAATATACACATTTTTTTAAAATCAATTTCCACACAATCACTGTTCATTGTAACCTCACCATTCAGGGTTAAATCTAGGTCTGGACACCGCTGAGACTAAAAAGGCAAGAGCACCCATACTAGAGGGATTGAATGTCGGAAATTGTAAAACATGGACTGTGTCAGGAAGGAATTTCCTCCATATTGAAACAATACTTCTGCGCGGAGGCTTATTAAGAGTCAGGAAATTGCTGAGTGTGGTGTTGTAATGTCTTTAATTCCAGCACTTTGGAGGCAGAGGCAGGCAAATCTATGAGTTCAAGACCAGCCTGGGCTACAGAGTGAGTTTCTGTATACCCAGAGAAACCATGTCTCAGAAAAACAAAACAAAATAAAATAAAATAAAAAGCTCAGGAAATAAACAACTCAGAAGTCCTAAGAAGTCCTTGAAACATAAAAAGATTTACAATATCCTGCCCTGAGGTTATACAATGAGTGACAACTGCTAGAGAGAGAATACTCTCTGGGCTGCCTACAAGTCATGCATCGAGGAACACAGGTGTGGCTTTCATGAGTGGCCACACATGCTGAGGTAGACTTTTTAGTGACATGGCTACATACCTTTGAGCCATCTATGTTCCTAACCCCTCATCCATACTCCTATGTCACTGTAATAATCTCACTGGTGCAATGAGCTAGACTTTTGTGCCACAGTTGTGCTGAATAAGTTCACATCTTCTGAGAAAAAGTTCCAGAGCAGAGTATAACACGATAATGCTTCTGAAAATGTGTGCAATGGAAATAGAGCTGCGTAGGCCCTTTGTGGCCCAGATCATAAGACATACAACAGTGAGCTTTGTATATGGTTGGATTTTGGTTTTATTTTGATGATTTTAACTGTGCCTGGGCTTTTCTTTTTAACATATGAAAGATGTAAATTATTATTATCTTTTTAATTTCACAAGGAGCTCCCAGTTAAGAGACTTTGGGATTTTAGAGACACTGGAATTTTGAAGGGATCTGAGATATTTTAGAGAGGCTTTGGAAATTTTAGAGTGGCCTTGAACTTTGAATAAGACCTTGGGTGTTTCAAAGAGATTGTACTTTTACAGTATCTAAAATTTTTTAAATTGTGAAACTTTTAAAAGTTGGAATGCATTTTATATTGGGATATTGATATTGATATAAGACCTTGGAAGTAAACAAGAAAGAAGATGTTACAGTTTAATAGCAATGTATTAGTGTGTCAGCTTGACAAATGGTCAATTGTCATGGTTAGTTTTTTGTCAACTTGACAAGCTAGACTCATTTTCAAAGAGGGACTTGAGAAAACGCCTTCTTAGATTGGTCTCTAAGACCAGCAAACTCAGACAGCTAGACACCCGCAGCCAAACAGTGGATGGAGCTTGGGGACTCGTATGGAAGAATAGGAGGAATGATTGTGAGCCCTAAATGGAGTAGGAACTTCACAGGAAGACCAACAGAGTCAACTAACCTGAACCCTTGGGGCTCTCAGAGTGTGAACCACCAACCAAGGAATATACACAGGCTGCACCTAGGCCTTCCCTCACATATGTAACAGATGTGCAGCTTGGTCTTCATGTGGATGTGAACAACTGGAATGGGGGCTACCACAAAAGCCATCACCTGTCTGTTGGTTATGTTCTTCTAGCTGGGCTGCCTAGTCTGGCCTCAGTGGGAGAGGAAGCACCTAGCTTCGCAGAGACTTGAAATTCCAGGGTGGAGGGTACCCAAGGAGGCCCCCACCTGCTCCATGGAGAAGGGGAGGGGGAAGTGGGGGAAGGATTGTGGAAGGGGGTGAATGGGAGAAGGGCAGTGAGTGAGATGTAAAATGAATGACTAAAAGAATAAATAAAATAATTTTTTAAAAAGAAAATAATCATGAATATCCAGAAGATGTCTACTATTTACTTGAACATAAATGAACATATTTTTTTCTTTACGTAAAAGCTAAATAAATAAAAGATTGGTTTCTGGAAAATTCTACCAGACATTTGCTTTATTGGTGCTTCATGTGGGCGGCCTAGCTCACTGTGGGTTGTGGCAACATGGGGCAGATGTTCCTGAGTTTTAAAAGAAAGCCAGATGTGTAAGTCATGAGGAAAAAGTCACTAAGCAGCACTCCTCCATCCATGACCTCTGCTTCAGTTCCTGCTTCCAGTTTCCTGCTTGAGTTCCTGCCCTGACTTCCATCAGTGATAGATGAGAATTATAAGCTGATATAGATGTTTTCCTCATCAAGTAACTTTTGGTCATGACATTTTAGCATAGCAACAGAAACCATAAGCTGACTTTGGAATCTAAGGTATCAGTGTCTTGAACTTTGAATTTGATAGTTGGCATGAATTATATCTTTAATATATTCTCATCTATCATTGCAACATAACTCCTCACAGTATGATAGCCAGGTGGAGTTTATAACATGCACTCACCAGTATACAGAGAGAGGAGCTGTGGACAGTGAGCCCAGTTCTTCCATGTACTTCTTGGTTTGTGTGGTGTCAAGTATGGTGATCTACAGTTATAACATGTGAAATGGTGATTATAGAACTTTCTCATTCATTCATTCACTCATTCACTCATTCAGTTTTCTTATAGTGCTGACATAAACTCAATGAAGCAATATAAAAGATAGGTGTAAAAGAACGCGGAGTTCACATTCTACTAAGATGGATAGTGAACATTCAAATCATTTCTGGAGAATAAGTGTCACACAAAAAAATAAAGCAGCACAAAGAGAGAGAATCTGACAGCGAGGGTGAATGCTTTCTCGAAGAGACGCTGAGAACATCTCTCAGATAGGATCCTGAGATGTGCACATGCCTGTGTGCTACAGGCACAGAAAAACCTGGTCATCAAGAATCAAACTGAAAGAAACGGGTGACCCTAGTATTTGCTACTTAAATGGAATTTAAATGTCTATTATGTGACTCATTATAAAGCACATTGAGTGTTACTGGAAAAGCATTCCTGGAATAATAGTGGTGGAATTCTAAGCATTTTGCTATATATTTTGCACTAACTACTCTATTTGATCTTCACAACAACCTCTTGAGGTAGATAATGTCCTCACCATATTTACAGATGAAAATTAAGGCAAGCACGTCATGCAAATTGCCACAATTCAAACTACTTTTGAGTAGCAATACCCAAAAGAGTAACTGGTGCCCTCATCTCCTGAGGACCTTTGTCCTTAACCCTTTGCTTACACTGAACATCGGAAGAACAATGGCTTCTGCTCATCGAGAGAGTTTATTTCTCACTGGTGTAAGCAAGCACCTGAAATAACGCACAGGGGGAAAGAGGTTCACTTTGCCTCATGGTTTCAGACATTTTAGTGTGTGGCTGCTTACTCTACTTTGGGCCCATGGGGCCCATGGTAAGGTAGACACACCATAGGAGCAGAGGCCTCTGATGGAGAGAAAGGGTTACCACGGTAAGTGGGGAACATGGAAACAGGAGTTGGGACCAGTGACTATATACACCCTTCACATAACACATTCCAATGATCAGCTTCCTCTGACAAAGGGCTAGCTCCTAATAGCCCACCCACCTATGAATTCGTCAGTGGACTGAGCTATTGGTGAGCTTAGGACCCTTAATTTCATCACTTCTCAAGAGAGTCAGTAACTAGAAACCAAACTTTCTTTCTCTCTCTCTTTCTTTATTAGATATTTTCTTCATTTATATTTCAAATGCTATCTCCTTTCCTAGTTTCCTCTCTGAAAATCCCCTATACCCTCCCCTTCCCCTGCTCCCCAAACCATCCATTCCTGCTTCCTGGTCCTGGCAGTCCCCTGTACTGGGCATATAATCTTCAAAAGACCAAGGGCCTCTCCTCCCATTGATGGCTGACTAGGNCATCCTCTGCTACATATGCAACTAGAGACACAAGCTCTGGGGGTACTGGTTAGTTCATATTGTTGTTCCTCTTATAGGCTTGCAGAGTCCTTTAGCTCCTTGGGTACTTTCTCTAGCTCCTCCATTGAGGGCCCTGTGTTCCATTCAATATATGACTGTGAGCAACTACTTCTATATTTGCCAGACACTGGCCTAGCCTCACAAGTGATAGCTATACCAGGGTCTAAACTTTCAACATATCAGGCTTTTTGAGGGACACTTCTTATCCAAACTGTCATGATGTAGTTTTCTTTGTCTGGATTTTTAAAACATACTTTAACTAACTTATACTGTGAGTTTCTGGTTTAATAAATTCATTTATTCCATGAGCATTTATCAAGCACCTGTCACGCTCCTGGCCCTTGGGCAGGCACGGAGAATATAAAGAATGTAGGATGGCTTCTGTGCATATACTAGCGTACAGAGGTAGCGACAGGAGCAAAATTATAATGCAACGCATCAAGCCTTGGAATCCCACTGAACTGTCTCATGTGTCTTCAGCTTGTCTTCCCGACAGGAATATGTCAGCAGAGTCGTGGTGTATAAAAATTATTGCTAGTGTACCTAGACATTTTCATAAACAATGGAAGAAATATTAGTGGCTTCTGTGAAACAAAAACCCATGGCAGCAGAATTATAAATTTCAATAAATCTTCCATCATTCCTAGAAAAGAGTCCACTAACTGGGTCTTCTCATCTGCTGAGGCTCAATTTGTGTCCCAAGAGCTTTCTTCTCATCAGACTATCTGGTTGATTGGAGAAGGAGTGTGCTTCCCCTTTCTAGTGTTGGAACAAATGATTTCCTCTTCCCCTGGTCTGGGAGCTCCTGCAGGCTGACAGGGACTGGCCGGCTCCCTCTTCCACCCATCACTGAGGGAAGGTAAAACACAAACTGTCTTCCTGATCTAAGGCAAAATAAGATTATCTGCCAACCACACCCCGTTGGCTTCCCTGCTGAGACTCAGAGCTCTGTTGCCCCAGTTGATTAATTCTTGAAATTGATTTGGTATTTGTACGCATTGCCTTCACAATCATTAAAGAGGCATTAATTGATTATTCAGGTGTAGAATCCATTCCATTCCCCAATTTTACAGCCTTCTCAATCTTTTCAACAAACTGCAAGGGCTGTTTGGCCTGGGCCTGTCATTCATTAATTACAGCTTGAGAAATACACAGGAAAGGAAGTCTAGAACCTGTACATCTAATAACTTTATTTCTGTACCAGAGATGTCAACCTTATATAGTCATATGCTATTACTTAGAGAATGACTAAAATAGATTTCTCTTCTTTCTCCCCACCCCCAAGTGTCTCCATCCCAAATTCCTTATCTCTATGTACACATACACAGATGCATATACACTTGCTGTAGCACTGTCACTGGAAGTTCTCCAACCAAACCCCAGTCCAAAGACGTTTCTGTTTGCACTGGCACATACATGTATTAGAAACAGTTAAGATCAAATGATCTTAAGTAACTTGTAGTTTCTACAGTGGTCAAATCCCCATAGTCTCTACTGTCTGGTTTTATTGGTCCATTTGTCTGCCTGACATCTGGAAGAACTTGTGTCTTCCATCCCTATCTCTGCTTACTATTTCCAACTTCCTGAGGATGCCCAAGTCCTAGCTTTATGCAGTGTATGGGATGCTATCCATGGCTTGCTTTCCTTTCCAGCTTAGCTATTACAGCTGAGAACCGGACTTTGTGCAAGGCACTCTTATATCTTCAAAGATACTCACAGAGATGAGCTCTTGCTGAGGAATTGGCTCCGTGGCAGAACATTTGCCTAGCATGTTCTGGCTTTGATCTAGAGCCAGTCAAGTCAAAAGAGTCTATTGTCATCTGCATGTTATATTTAAAAAACTAAGGCCTAGATTGTTGTAATGTTTAATATTAGAGTACTTGGATCGTCAGCCACAAAATGACCCCTTTCATCCAACACACTAACTCATAAATTCTTCTCTATTCCCTCCTACTCACTTCTGATGTACTTTACTATGTGAAATGTTCTTTGAGACAGAGCAGGCAGAATCATTCTCTAACCACTATGTATTTCTTGTGGCAGCAGATCATTACATGCATATTTACATGTAAATGTATCAGAAGATAAGCTTTTCTCTAACTGAAGAGTTACAGACAACCGAGAACATATGCATAGGTTCTGAAGTTTCCTCAACATTATACTTATAAGTCACATCTTTGCCAATGACTTATATTTTACAGATTAAATTTGTCACGCTGCACTGTCAGTCTGCAGAGATACAGAATACTCCACTTATCCTCATCTGTCGAGGGGAGATAGAAGAAATGCTTTTCACATCTCCACAACCGCAGTGCCTAACCCAGGCCTGTTCCAAAATATCTCTCTCTCCTCTCCTCTTCTTCTCTCTCTCTCTCTCTCTCTCTCTCTCTCTCTCTCTCTCTCTCTCCCCCTCTCTCTCTCTATCTATATATGTATATATATAATGTATGTGTGTATGTGTATGTATGTATATATCATCATATATATCATCTATCTCTATACTCCTCTCTTAAACACATACATTTAAACTTATAACAATGACAAAGAATGTAGGCATGGCACAATAATGGAATAAGGTGATCACACATCTAAACAAAATCATCTGAGGAATTTATGACTAAACAGAGAACTGGAAGAAGAAAAAGAGTAGATAGCTGGCTGGGGTTGGGGGAAGAACATGTCAGACACTGGAAAGAGTATGTGAAAAGTCTTAATGGCAAGACCTATGGGTCCCAGCAACTGAATGAAAGTCTATGCAAATCCAGGGAGACTTGCTGTAACTCCCTCTATTTCCAGCAAGATGAAAGCACCCACAACTTCCACATGGGCATCTCTGGGTGGGATGGTCCATATGGACTACATAGGATTCTGAAGGTGAGTAGACTCTAGAAGGTGCTTAGCAAATATAAATTGAGCCCAAGACTATAAATGCTTAGACTAAATTTCTGACATACTTCCTTTTACAACAATGACATGCATAGAGATGCTGTGCTACAAAGGTTGATGTTCTTGAGAGGGAAGAGAGAAAACCATCACAGGGAAGCAAGTAGCTTGCTTTGATATTGCCTCATAAGCTCTAGTTTCCACTTATCATTCATGAAGACAAAGTATAAGGTCACCAGTATGACCTAGGAGATGGCCTAGTTTAGAAGTCTGTACACCTCGGTAATAGGTACACAGACAGAAGGTTGAAACAATGACGGATTTTGAAATAAAGGCAGGGCAGTGATGCTTATTGAGTCCCATGGGACCCCAGGCTTTTTGACCCTATGATTTCTCTGACATATGACTGGTAACATCCCAATTTTACAGTATTTGCTGAGGCTAGCCCACACACTGAGTAAGGACACAGAGTCACAATCTGTTACAAAGCTGATGATAAAGCTAAGACCTGAATTAGCCCCATGAGATTCTGAATACTCTTCCCTTCCTGGTGCTGAGTAGCAAGCTGACTATTGTTCAAAATATAAAGCTGCATTTACAGAAGCCAATACTTTCAGGAGCCTGGTAGGGGCATATGTGAGAAACAGACTAGAAGAAGCACAATAGAGATCTTGGGGGGTCTGTGCTTTTTTGTAAAGGGGAAGCTAGTAATCACTTCCTGTTAGTAAATGATGCATGTCTACAGGACTCAATTCACCCCACCCCTATACTTCAATATGATTCCCCAATCGGGATAATCATATGAAATCTCCAAGCTGTTAAAACTCTATAATCTGTAAACATAAAGCAAGACAACCAAAGACCATAACAAACAACATGCAAGAAGTTATTTAAACATTTTTAGTACAGTGAATCTCATTCTTTTGTGATATCTCCCATCAAGAGATCTTTGTTGATATCTGAAAATAGATTGCCACTAAATTCCAGACCTCTTACAAAGTGTGTACCAGCCCATGCTGCTCTTAGCCAGCCCTGGCTGCAGTTAGCCAATCCCTACTGTAACATTGCCAATCCACAGGTATCCCAGTCTAAGGCATCGTCCATCAGGCCTGCTCCCTGGTTTAAAGGTTTCTTCACCCGGATAAGTCCTCACCAGGACTTTTTCGTGTCCCCCAGCCTCCCCACAGCAAGGATAACATGATATTTATTTTCTTCCATTTAACTTGGCTTGTTCCCAACTTGGGCTAATTCTTACTAACACTGAAGGTCTTGAGTTACACTGCAAATCCAGCTTAATGTTCAAGTGTATGAGGAACAGGAGCAATTCACCTTCAGTCAATAACGCAAACAGAGCTGGGTCTAGATAAACCCCATTACCAAGCCTGAAGTGGCCCAGGGCACCTCTGCTACTGCTGATTAGCCTAAATGCTAAACACAAACCAATTAACACACTCTAAGGCTGCTTATCTCCTGTCACTTAGTGTGGAAATAAAGCCCAACGCTAAATACACATATTGATTTAGCCATTAAATCCAGCATCACTCAAAATAAAACTCGTTATATTATTGAGTAAAAACAAAGTCACCTTAGTTCTCAGGATGGGCTGTACTATTAAGAAATTTTCTTTACATTGTTCTATTGAGGTCCCAAACTGGACAGGGGACCTCCCTACTGTGGGCATGAACCAGCTCTAGGGTGGAATAAGAAAGTGGATGTTTCCCTTCATCTTAACACCAGCTCTGTCTCAGCTACTTAACTGACACATTGGATGGGAAGCTTTCCCTTTCAAAACTCTACTTTGGAATAGAGGAGGAAACTTTATGCCTGGAAGAAAAGTTATTAAATGGGAAGATGAACTGGGACACTAAAAAATAACAACAGATACAAAATCCATAGGAAATACAATAAAAGGGGGTTAACTTTGAACATTAACCAGAGACATCCACTCAATGCTTCTGGAGGCAGGAGACCTTTCTTAGTTTATGTAAAGATAAGTAACAAGGAAGTCGGACAAATGCAACCAGGAAGGTGCTTTAAATGCATGCCTTCATTTACTCAGTATCAAGGCTCTACAATGCTCACAGCATCCTCTACCATCATGACAGTCACTGTACTTTTCCAAAATGGTTGAGGTCTCTTTAGCTGGAATGTCAACCTACCAGGACTTTATATCATTGGTTTGCACATCCCCAGGAGTTAGCTGAACATGTGGTCATTGTGTATCTGATGCCATTGTATACTTGCTGCCATTACGCAGCTGCCACCCAAAATCTAGGGCTGTGAGCCATGGCACCAAATGGGTGCTTGTAGAATAAAATTTCAGCTCCTGTTCATGTGTTTCATTTTCTGTAGACTTTCTGGAAAGGCTTTTTAAAAGCCCATATTTGTGATTGATAGAATCACACTATGAAGGACACATGATCTGAGCACTTATAAATCTTTCTACCCAATGCTGTCCTTACCACAGTGTCTCTGCAGGTTCTATACTAACCAACTTATTTATCAGCTGCTCTTAAAGCCTGCTTCTGCTATGTTACAGATAAGTGATAGAACAAAAGTGTGCTTACTGCTAAGGGAAGTGTGCAGATCCCACTGTACCTCCTAGTTTCCAGACACAGTTATCGATAGATCTCTGTTATACCCAGGAATGGTTTTATCAGGATGGCAAGAACTACAGCTGAGGGTAAAAGGAAAGCTTCTGCAGGACCCAGGATGACAAGGTGGAGTGAGGGTGTCCAGGATTATAAGGCAGAGTGAGCACTTGTGTCTAGCTCCTCTCCGAACAAAAATGAAAGCAAATTCTTGTCAACTGTATCAGTGCATCCAGTGTAACAATAAATGGAGAAAGATAAGAGTAGGTAAATGATTTGCCTTGGCAAGTTAGCGACATCAGAACTCAGTTCCTATATTGCCAGATGCAACAAGGAACAGTTGCCCTTGTCAAGAAGACATGAAGTGACAGTCAGGCTACATGCATGAGGCTAGCTTCTGAGACAGTGACTGACTGACTCTCTTACCATGCATTGCCAGCACATTCCTCTCTCTCCCTGTAACCCACTCCTCAATAGCCATACTGAAAACATCCCCCACAAAATTCAAAGACAAACTAACACAGGCCATGATCCTAGAAATAAGTCATGGTTACTCCAGCTCTTCCTGCCCTTAAGTGCTGGTCCAGTGATAGCTTATTAATGACTCCTTTCTCTGAAGGCTCTATGTAGTTAAATGTGTTTACCTAAGGGATATGTACTGGAGGCTTGGTCCCTAGTATGTTGCTGTTGAAATGGGAGAATGGTTGAAAGTTTGACCTGATGGAAAGAAGTTAGGCTACTGATGGACGTCCTTCAGAAAAGATTAATATCTTTCCCATGAGACTCTGGTCAGTTCTCATAAGAACTTGTCTGACCTCTGAATCTCCTGGCTTTCTTGATGGCCATATGAGTGTTCTCTCTCCTCTCCCATATGCCCTACGCTATAATGTTACATACCATATGGGGATGTAGCCCTCACCAGAGCTGAAACAGTACAGAGGCCTCACCCTCAAAGCTCTGGAAGCACTGTGAGCTAAAAGCAGGCAAACAAAAAATACAAAACAACATGTTCTTTTCTGTATAAAGAATACTTCTTTGGGTGTTTTATTATAGTAATAGGAATATAGTCACTTTTGGAATTCTGCTAAAAATATTGGAGAAAAGACACAGCCACTCTTTAAGGATAGCTGAGCTGGTTGCATCCGCATTTGGCACTTCTGGCATACATCTTTCCTTTGGAGAACAGAGACTGCCTGAGAATTGAGTGAGCAACAGAGACAATCCAGAATATGGTAGAGAGAGTTCAGTACCTGCACTAAGCTGGGCCTGAAAGCCCAACAGAATTAGTTTACAAGTCTGAATATTTATTTGTGCTGGACCATTAACTCTCATTGTAGCCTAAATAACTAGATCTATAATTATACTTGTACTGACAAAAAATTGTTTTGGAGAAAATAAATAGCTATTAAAACCAGGATTCAAACTTGTAAATGGTCTATCTAAAGAGCTTGAAAATTCTGTGTGTGTGTAATTTTTTGTGTGTGTCTCTGTGTGTGTATGTGTATCTATCTCTGTCTTGCTCTGTTTCTCGGTCTCTCTGTCTGTCTCTGTCTGTCTTTCTGTCTGTCTCTGTCTCTCTGTGTCTCTGTCTCTGTCTGTCTCTGTCTCTCTCTGTGTCTCTGTCTCTGTCTCTGTCTCTGTCTCTCTCTCTCTCTGTCTCTCTGTCTCTCTGTCTCTCTGTCTCTCTCTCTCTCTCTCTCTCTCTCTCTCTCTGTGTGTGTGTGTGTGTGTGTGTGTGTGTGTGTGTGTGATGCCAGGTGCAGGTGTCTTCCTTTCTCTCTGAACCTCATGCTTTGAGACAGGGCCTCTTGTGGAACCTGGAGCTTACTTGCTGGATAGATTAGTTGTCTAGTGTGTTCTAACCATCTGTCTCTACACTACTAGAATTAGAATCATACAGACATGTTGCTTCACCCAGCCCTTTGTGGGTGTTGGGAATTTGATTGTAGATCCTCATGTTTGTATGACACTTTATCAAATGAGCCCTCTACTCAACCTTTAATTATTAAAATGGGCAGCCCTTGGCTACAAGCCCTGTGAGCCAGCATGTCTGTCTATCTAATTCAGCTAATGTCAGGTTGCTATCCATCCTATGCTATGGGGATTTAGCAATCTTCTGTCTTGCATACCCAGCAATCTTTACTGAGAGGAACTTGCCAAGTACATAAACATGATCTGTGTAAAAGGAAGAAACCACAGCCCAACAAACCCTTCTATAAATCACTTTTAGGTTAGGAATTCTAAGCACACATCCAGTAAGCTAAAGCCCTTTCTCTTAAAATTTCAGGAGAAGATGAACACAGCCTACACTGGATGAACTAAATCCTGAGCTCTTCCCAAAGTGTCTGTGTCACACTTCTAGACCACCTCTAACTTTTAGCTAGACACACCCTCCTGTGTTTCATTTGAGTTTGTCACCTCAGTTAAACTTCTAATCAGGGATCGAGGAATTTGAGTCTTACCCTCTTCCAATGTCTCAGGCTTTTTTATTCAATATTAAAGCATTCTGTCCAGCCAATTCCCATGGGACTGCCTTATGCATGGTGCAACTGTGCTAGCACACTGTCCCAAGCTTTATAAAGTTACCTATAAAGTGTTCCCAGGAAGTTAAGTCAGTCTCTTTCTCTGTGTCTCTCTTTTCTTTCTCTGTCTCTCTGTCTCTGTCTCTTTGTGTGTCTGTCTGCCTCTCTCAACTCTCTCTTTCTCTGTCTCTGTCCCTCTCCCTTTTTCTGTGTCTCTCTGTCTCCATGTCTCTCTGTATCTCTGTCTGTCACTCTTTAACTCTCGCTTTCCTTTCCTCCTCCTGACCCCGAGTACCTAGGACAGAACCAGAGCCTTGCACACACTATTCAAGGATTCTGACACTGAGCCGCATCACCATATTTTATTCAGTTTTATATTGAGATACAGTCCTGATAAGTTTCCCAGGCTGTACCAGAACCTGTGTTGTAGGCAATGCTGGTCTGGAACTAACAATCTTCCTTCCTCAACTCCAGTGTAGCTGGCATCACAGTTGAGCACACCACACCTGTTTCCTTTCTTCTCGTAGTCCCACATTTCCTGAGTACCCACAGATATTTGATGAGCATTTCTGGTTGCTTCTGTAAAAAGGAAACCTAAATGTTCTAAGAATGCCGGCTCTTCTGAAGAGCACACCTACAATCGGATTTCCTTGAAAACACTTGCGATTAGAAATTATACAGAAGCAGCACCGCCTTGACTACTTATCCTCTATTCCTGATGATGCACTGAACTACTATGTCCCTGCCTCTGCTACAAACCTCATCTCCATCAATAGCACTATCACTCACTCAAGATGCTAAAGCAGCCAGCTCTGCTTGTTCCCCTTGTTAGCACCAAGCCCTGTGTTCAATTATTAACCAAGTCCTGACAACGATCTCTTAAAAATCTCTCTCAAGCACACACTTGCTTCTCTTCTCCTCATTATTTCTTGGATGAACTGTGGCAACGGGCCCTTGAACATCTTTCCCACCTCCGGGTCATTTCCTTCTCAACCTGCCTTCCCCATGGTAACCAGCAGGATCTTCCTTCAAAAGATATGGGAACTTCACAACACCAAAGAAATGTACAGTGGTTATAAGCACTAAGGAAACTCTTTCTCAAATTCCCTTTAAAATGCCCCCAGACAGCCAGTAAGAGAATTGTGTGATGCCTCTGCTACAGTATAACATTGATTTCACTTAGAATCAGGTTGTGTTTACATTAATTGCAGTGCTGTTTGAAAGAAACCTAAAACATATCACATATAGGAGTGTTGGAAAAACCTCAGTTACTTTGTAATTGCCTAAAAAAGAGAGGGGGAAATTGAAAATGTTTTTAACTCTTTGGATGTAATTTTAAACTGAAAATATATGCATTCTATTCATCTATTGATAACAGCTTATTAAACCAAATTGCTTTACTTACTCCTAACTATGTATTCAAATCTACACACATATATGCATATATCCATACACATATGTGCTGGTGCTACACACACACACACACACACACACACACACACACGCAGAGGCAAGCATACATAGACACATACACACATGAATATTTCAGAACCATTTTCACTAATGGAAAGAGATCAGAATCCCCTCTCCCTGACTTAGGATATGATCCCTGTGAAGCCAGGCCCTTCACCCCTGAAACACTTGCATGAATGTTTCTAAGAATAATTGACTTTCGTGCAAGCACACTGCACTTACTGTCTTTGCTAAATTTAACACTGATTCAATACTTTTGTCTAATCTACCATCTGAATTCTAATAGTGTCAATTGACCTAATAATATTTTTTATTGCTCATATTTTCCCTCATGTGCAAGGTGTAATTGAGGATCTGTGATTGCATTTACCCACTCTGCCTAAGTTTCCTGTAATCTGAAACATTTCCAAAATCTTCCTATAACCTGTTTTTTTTTATCTTTTATGACATTGACATTTTTAAAAAGTACAGTGCAGTATTTTTCTTCCTTTTAAATAGAAGTTTTCTAGTGGTTTGTCTGATGTTTCCTTAGGAGTAGATTCATGTAAACTATCCTATGTCCACCTCTCCTCCTAACTCCATCCCCACATCCATCCTATGGAAAAATAGCAGGTGCATAAGGATCACCTACCTTTGTTAGGGTATCCTGCCTGAGAAGCCTATGTTCAGCACACCACCTGAAACATCTCTATTTTGAAGCTTCCTATAGTCACTGAACTCATCCCTTTGAACTTTGCCTGCTTCTATTCCTATGGGGGTGACATCCATCCCTCTATTTCTCACCAGCATTTCTCAGTCCTCAAGACTTTTGGGATGTAGACCCCATGGATATCATTCTGGACCCAGGATGATTAACTGAAGTTCTTTCTTGGTTATAGGCTTGAAATCAAGGAGAGACACATGTACGAAAAGAAGCTGCCCTGAGCTTTGTCTGGGCTCTGTGAATTTTGCCAAGTATATATTTATATTCATGAGAGAATCATACCTTTTTACAGTGTTGAGGAGGAAACATCAGATGATTTGATGAACCTGGCCAATCCTGGGTGCTTAAACTAAGAAAGGGCATATGCATATTACCACAGAGTGTAATTCTCACTGTCATATACAGGACTGTGTTGCTAAATTCCTAGCATGGCAATGTCTACCAACAAGCCAGATGCATGCATGTGTGTATGGCATGTGAACATACCTTCTTGTTCTTGATGCATTGGGACACAGTGTGTTCTAACTTGTTCTGAATGGTCTTGCAGGCAGCTTAAAAATTAAAATTTAAACAGAAACTGTAACATGACTTTTTTTTTTTTTTTTAGAATCCCTAATATATAGTTAATGTAGTTTCCGAGGGGAAAAATTTGAGTTCCACATTTTATAAACTTTATTCTTTTATGTAGTCATTTATAGGGAAGGTTGTTTTTTTTATTTCTTACCCCCCTTACATTAACCATAAATTCTTTTCTTATACAATATAATCTGAATACAGTTTCTCCTCCCTCCACTCCTCCAGTTCCTTCGCACCTCCTCTCCCATCTGGCACTATCCCCCTTTCTGTCTTTTATTAGAAAATAATAGCCTTCTACAAGATAACAACAAAATATAACAAATTAAAATATAAGACAATGCAAATCCCATCATATCAAAGTTGAACAAAGCCAAGCCAACAGGAAAAACAAAAAAACAAAACAAAACAAAAACAAACAAAAAACAATCTAAGAGCAGGTACAAGAATCAGAAGCTACTCATCCACACGTTCAGGAGTCCCATAAATATACTAACCTGAAAGCTACAGTATACATGCAGGGGACCTGGTGCAGACCTGTGCTGGCCCAGTGCATACTGTTTCAGACTCTGGGAGTTCATGAGATTGTGGGAGTAACCAACCAATGAATGGAACCCATTTCTGACACTGCTTTAGTGACCAAGAATCAGAATCTAAATAACCCAGAAAACTAGGGATAGACCAGATACTGCTGGCCAAAAAAAAAAGACTCCTTAGAGAGACTTCCTCCTATAGCAGATGGGAACACAGAGAGAAAGCATATAGCTCTAAAATTTATGGATTTTTAAATAAAACAAGTGACAATAAATATATTAACTAGATCTATCAAAAAGCTCAAGGTATGTGTGTCTTACAATGCTACTAAGCAGGAAAGGAAATTACTAGGTTATAGCTAGGAAAGCACAGTTGAAACAATAGAATCTCAAATAAGAATTATTTATACACACACACACACACACACACACACACAAACACACACAAACACACACACACCGTGTTTTCACCTAACAAGGGAAGAATGGTATTTAAACTTATAATATTAAAATAAGAATATGAAGCCAGGAAGTGGTGGCACATGGCCTTTAATCCCAGCACTCAGGAGGCAGAGGCAGGAGGATTTCTTAGTTCAAGGCCAGCCTGGTCTACACAGTGAACTCTAGGACAGCCAGGGCTTACATAGAGAAATCCTGTCTCAAAACAAAACAAAACAAACAAACAAACAAAAAACAACAAAAACCATAAAAAATAATAAAATAAGATTCTGAATGTGAGAGAGAGGTTTGTGGAGGAGTGGGAGGACAGGGCTGTGAAGAGGATGGGACGAGAGAGGTCGGTATGTATTGGGTGCATGTGTAAAATTGTGTAAAACCACAGTTAATTAAGGAATAATGAAAGAGAATGAAAAGATACTCTCCGGTGTCAGTTATCTAAGAACTCAAACAGCTCTGTTAGGCAGTCAAGAAATCCCTGACTCTCAAATGCAGGCTCTGATTGCTAATCGTTACAGGCTTTATTCTGAAACGCTGTCTGATCTGTTCTCCAGAACTGTACTAGGGAAACCCATGCAGAAGGCTATTCCCACGTACACTGATCACTTCCATGGAGGTAATTAGAAAATGTGGGTGAAATGGATCATTCAGAAGAAATATAAGCAAAACTGACAACACCAGTCTTAAAAATCTAAACATTTATTAGAGAAAAATGGGTAATTTTCAAAACCTTGCAAATAAAATATACACCCAGCAAGTTTCAGAAGCTAATTCTACAAAAGCAAAACAGGAACACACCCACTCAATAAACATATTGATGATGCACACACTCATGATACACACCTATAATGCACGTGCTTTTGCTCCATTACCTACTACAGAACATTTGGGGGATGGTTGGTTGATTTTCCATTCATTTCTTGGGTCAGGGTCTCTATATGTAACCTTGGCTGTCCTGGAACTCTCTTTATACTCCAGGCTAACCTTGAACCCAGAGAGGTCTGCCTGCCCCTGTCTCTCAAGTGCTGGGATTAATGGTGCATGCCACTATGACTGGCTCTACACTACACATCTGGTTGTGGACCCCTGGACAAGGGACTGAGGTGTCTATTTCACATATCAAAGCAGACCTGATATGCAGGTTCTCCCAGTATCCCTCAGTCATTCCTCAGTCTTTATCTGGCACACCCTGCCCCATCTCTGAACTTTCCAGGCTGGGGACTGGGCTGCCCTTCCCCTAGAAGCTCTTGCCTATATGATCCAGACATTTTATATTTTACATTCTCTCTCTCTCTCTCTCTCTCTCTCTCTCTCTCTCTCTCTCTCTCTCTCTCTCTCTCTCTCTCTCTCTCTCTCTCTCTCTCTCTCTCTCTCTCTCTCTCTCTCGCTCAAGCTCTTTCTTTTTCTCTCTCTTCCCCCTCTCCTCTCTCTCCCTTCCCATGGCAATTTCCCTGGCCTTCCTCCTTGAGGTCAGGTAATTCACCTGCTGGAGTGCAGTTTCCCCATAAACCTGAATTTGATCTAATCTAATCCTGCTTGAATTGGCTCATTTCACTGGTGGAGGCATAATTTATCACTACAGAGCATATTAATAGTGTAGTGCAATTTTATAAAATTTGAGAATTTTTCTCAAAATTCTGAATGTGGGCTCAGCAAATAGGAAAACAAAATCTCATTCAGGGAATGTCTGTAAACAATCTAGAGAAAAATACTCATTAGAATAATCACCATTTGGCCTAACCTTGGAGGGTGAACGGATGGTCAGGTACAAGAGTGAAAAGAGCCTCATCGTTTGAAGATGAACTGATTCTAAAATACAGGAATATGACACCTCCTCTCTAGCTGGGAAGGGACTCATGCCTCTGTTAATGGTTGTTCTGCAATGCAGAATTACGAGAAATTTACATTTAGTAAACACATGAAGCTGACCTTGGCTATACTAGCAGACTATTTATAATGAAGAACACAAACGCCCTCTACAATGTGGTGGCCGATGCATATGTATATACATATATACATACACATGCTTAGCTTAATAGAAATACTCACTTTCAAAAGGAGTAAAAAGATCTCCGGAGGAGGGCATGGTTAATGAGCCACTAAGGGAGTCTGCTGTTTGGTCCACTCTCATTTTCAGGGAGCAGCAATTCATTTCCTTTGAGGGAACATCTGAGTCCTCTTAGCCTAGTGACTCAGAATCAGAGCCACAAGCAGTGGCCATGGCCCTGGGAGTCTCACTGTCTGCTGTCCTCCTGTGACCAAGTATCTTTACCATGCTTAAGTCACAAGTTGAGGCAAGGCTACTCAGGAAAGCGTGCACTTTTCACTGTAGTTGCCAAGGGCAGAAGTGCTGAGTCAGGAGAGTAGAGACTACTATGGCCACAAAGCCAGTGAGAAAAAAGCCATAGGGATGAAGACAGGCAAGTCCCCCGTTATCAAAGGACAAACGCAGTCTAAAGCAGTGGTTCTCAACCTTTCTTTTTCTTTTCTTTTTTTTTTTTTTTTTTTTTTTTTTTGGTTTTTCGAGACAGGGTTTCTCTGTATAGCTCTGGCTGTCCTGGAACTCACTTTGTAGACCAGGCTGGCCTCGAACTCAGAAATCCACCTGCCTCTGCCTCCCGAGTGCTGGGATTAAAGGCATGCACCACCAGGCCCAGCTGCTTCTCAACCTTTTTAATGCTGCAACTCTTTAATACAGTTCCTCACGCTGTGGTGATCTCAACCATAACTTTTTGTTGCTATTTCATAACTGTAATTTTGCTACTGTTATGGATTATAATGTAAATATCTGATATGCAGGACATTTGATATGGGACCCCTATGAAAAGATTGCTCAACCTCCAAATGGGTCTTGACCCACAGGTTGAAAAGCGTTGCTCTAGAGGCCCCTGAGTTCAGACTGAGCTTTTCTATTGTGGGGATCTGCACAATGCTCACTTGAGTTCAGTTTCCGTGAATTTTCCATCTAACAGTTTCTAGCTCATCAGTCTTGAAAACATGCTCTGCGAGAAATCATTTTAAAGAATTCTTAATTTTGAAATTAAAATAAGGCATGGATATAATGAATACTTCCTGTGTCATATCGTTTTACTGAACACAAAGGAAATGCTGTGTCACTCCTATCACTATGCATTTTCTAGAAGCTTTGAGTTATGAGGCAGGGTCTGGGGAGATGGCTCATTGGGTAAAGGGCTTGCTGGCATGTATGAAGATCTGAGCTCAGATTCCCAGTGAATATGTTAAAAGGTTAGGCCTGAGAGCCTGTAACCTTAATGGCAATGACAATGGAGAGAATTGAGGACCCTTGGTGCTATCTGGCTACCCATACTAACCAACCAGCAAATTCTATGCTCAGTAAGAGATCTTGTCTCAAAAGTAAGGTTTTTGTAGCAACTGAAGAAGACACCAAACATCATCCTCTGGACTCCAAATGCACATCTCTACTGGTACACACATGTACACACATGTACACACACGAATGTAATATATGAAGATACCCACCCAAGCTAATGAATAAAAAGGTAAGAAATTTTCTTTTTAAAATTATTTGTCCTGCATTTTTATTTTATGTGTATAGGTGTTTTGCCTGCGTGTCTGTGCGCTATGTGTGTGCAGGGTGCTTTGGGACCTGACGAGGATATCAAATTCCCCAGGACTAGAGTTATAGATGATTGTGACCTGCTGTGTGGGTCCTGAAAATTAAATCTTAATTCTGTAGAAGAGCAGACGGTGATTGTAACCAAATGGTCAGCCCTGAAAACACATATACAAGCAAAACTATACAGACTGAACAGATTGTGTTTGTTATCTATTGCATATGTCTATATTATATATATATATATATATATATATATATATATATATATATATATATATCAAATACAATTAATAAAAAAGGCCATGAATTTGAAAAGGGTTTGAAAGGGATAAAAAGGAAATGATGTAATTATTTTACAATCTCAAAAATAACCAAAGAAAAAATTGAAAAAAATTGAAATTAATAAAGAAGTAGGGATAAACTCTTTGGTGACATGACCGCAAACTAGAAAGCTGAAGAAACTCCATTGTCAAACCACTGTATTGTTACTGAATGGCTAGATGTAAGACAAACACAAATCAAGTCTCTAACTCTCACAGCTTACAGGGTAGATTAGAAAAGGAACTAGTATATGCATAAGCATGTAAAAGCTAAAAATATTTTATAAATATGTTAAAATCCAAAGTATGTTGGCCTATTGTAAAAGGAAACTGAATCTCATTTTATCAGTAAGCAGGAAGGTCTTTGTATGTAGGTACAAGAGGACAGATACATTAAAATTTGATTATCTTGAAGCTATAATAACTCAAGGGCATTTCAATTTACAATGTCACCTGTTCATTAATTCCAATTACATTTTAATTCTAATGTAGATGAATTAATCTTCCCTCCATCACATGACCAAAACTATGAGTTATAAAGGATAAGGAGAATGGCCTTTTGTAGTTATTAAATCACACTGTGAGTTTACCATAAGCAAAACAGTGTGGTATTGAGAATAACGCATAACAAGATAAAGTAAATTTAAAATCAACACAAATTGCATAACTCATAACTTGGACATGGAATATAATCAGCAATGACCAAATCAGAGTATTTATAATGATGCTACCACAGCTGCTTAATGTCTTTTTTAAAGATAAAAATGGAATCCATCATCTCATACTATATATCAATGTTAAGTTTGATTAAAAACCTAAACAATGGTCTTTAGAGATGGCAAAATTGTTAAGAGCACTTGCTGCTCTTCCAGAGAATCTGGGTTCAACTCCCAGCAATGTTATGGTGTCTCATAACTGTCCATAACTTCAGTTCCAGGGAATCCAACATTTTCTTATGATCTCCATGGGCACCAAGCACACCGAGGGTACACAGACAAACATACAGGGAAAAACATCCAAACACATAAAATAAAAAAAAATAAATTTTAAAAATTAAAACCTAAGTATAAAATAGAATAAAATAAATCCAGGCAAAATGTACATACACATAAAATAATAAATCCAAAAATATGTAAAAACCTAAATGTTAAAGAAAACTAGATCGTTAAATATCAAGCTACAATTTAAAATGATATACATTTATTTAGCTATTTAGAGTACACAAAATACCCAGGCTATACAGAATCCTCCCTGAGCACTCTACTATGTGCCCTCTTGCCTCAACCATCAGAGAGGAGAGAGATGCAAAACAGCTACACAAATGGAAGGAATACCCTAGACTCTAGAATGATGCTGGGTGGGTGTTGTAGCCACCAACTCCTGCGGAGACCAGAGACCAGAACACTCACAGTCAGGTGCTGGTTTGATCCTGTCTGTCTTCACCTCTCTTTGCTATTTTTCCATTAAGGAATAAAGGTCCTGCTTCATTATTCATATTGACCATCTCCTTGTCCATCTTATCTACAAACACTACCAGTTTGTTGTTGTCATGTCGTTCGTTTTTTTGTTTGTTTTGTTTTGTTTTTAAATAAATCAACAGAAACAAACATGCTTCTCAGTGAAGTGACATAGAGTCACTGTTCCCATGTCCAGGTCTGCCAAAGTCTAAGGGAAGTGGAGGACAGACCACCAGAGAAAGGTGAATGAGAACTCTCATGTATGCACTTACTGTGTGCAAGGTGCTTAGAGGCATGCATGGAGATGCCTTGGTGGGGAAGGCATTGCACAAACACACAGACTAGAATTCCCATCTCAGCTGTCCCAGCCAATGCTAGGTGAGCATGCTGGCCCACTGGCAATCCCAGTACTTAGGAGGCTGAGTCAGGGGATCCTTGGAGCCAGTTCTAGTTTCAAGTAAGAAACACTCCCTCAATTATAAGGTAGTAGGTGAGCAAGAAAGACATCTGGGATTGGCGTCTGGGCTCCCCATGCACTGGCACATGTGCACATATGCACCCAGTGGAGAAGGTGTATATTTTTATTCCTCCTTCAGGAGTGGAAGACTAAGGCTCACCAAGGGTAAACAGCTTGTTCAAGGTCTGTGGTAGAAATATCCCAGTGAAGCTTCCTCATGTTCTTAATCCTGATCATTCTAATTCATGTGAGGGAACCAACCCCACACACATTCTGTCCTTGCACATCCAGAGGCTGCACTACACCATTCACTCTGTTTTACACTCTGCTCATGATGACAAACGGCTTCTTGGTCAAGCTTATTACAGACAAATCCACACTTTTACTGAAACTCCAGGGGTGGGGAGTAAAGACACCATTTCATTTGGAAAATGAATTGTCAGCTATAGCTCTAGGAGTTCTACAGAAAGAGCCAACCTGAGAGGAGCTCAGTAGCTGAAAAATAATCAAAAGCTAGGGCAAAAGACAGCTGTGAGTGTGTGAGCCGAGTCTCTGGACTCAGCCGTATTGGTCTTTGGATTTTGCAGGTACACAGAGTAAAATTTACCATATGCATTTAAATCTCTACAATTTGACTTCTGTCTCATGCATAGACATATCTTGATTAACTAAAACACAGAGCTAAAATTCAATATAGGAAAGATGGGGAGCTTTTTGTTTCACTGACTCCCATGCTCATGATCTTCCCAGGAAGCCATGGTTTCTAAAAAAAAAAGAAGAAGAAGAAGAAGAAGAAGAAGAAGAAGAAGAAGAAGAAGAAGAAGAAGAAGAAGAAGAAGAAGAAGAAGAAGAAGAAGA
>NC_034590.1:93810382-93817192 GCF_900095145.1 Mus pahari | reverse complement strand
AGAGAGAGAGAGAGAGAGAGAGAGAGAATAGCTTTATTTATCAGCTAAAAGAATTGCACCATGACTCCTAGTTTTCTCAGTGTGGTATAAACTTCATCACTGCCTTGATGAAAAAGCTTACATAAACATTCTAGAAAAATTAATGAAAATGAAACAATGTTTGCATGCATGTAAGTAGGTATATGTTAGAAGAAATGGCATGCATTTTATAAGGAATTGGATTTCTTTAGTAATACATGATACTCCATGAAAAGAAGACACTGAAGTGGAAATAACAATGGACTGTGAGCCAAAAGGGTAGAAAGACAAATTTAGTTCCTCC
Source organism: Mus pahari (assembly GCF_900095145.1). Lineage (NCBI taxonomy): Eukaryota > Metazoa > Chordata > Mammalia > Rodentia > Muridae > Mus > Mus pahari. Next base: position 93,816,870 of record NC_034590.1, on the reverse strand, counting down.
ATTCAGCTGTGTGACATCTGGACAGAAGATTCAGTTCTTTGAGCCTTAATTTCTGCTCCCTCTTCTCAGTTCGTGTGTGTGTGTGTGTGTGTGTGTGTGTGTGTGTGTGTAGAGCTTTTCAGGGTGGGTGTGTATGTATGTGCACATAGAGCTTGTCAGGGTGGCTTTGTGTGTGTGTGCACATTGAGCTTGTCAGGGTAGGTGTGTATGTATGTGCACATTGAGCTTGTCAGGGTGGCTGTGTGTGTGTGTGTGTGTGCACATTGAGCTTGTCAGGGTGGCTGTGTGTGTGTGTGTGTGTGTGCACATCGAGCTTGTTGGTGTGGCTGTGTGTGTGTGCACATCGAGTTTGTTGGTGTGGCTAGTCTAGCTCTTTGTGCTTCAGGGATGCCTAGTCCTGACATGCAAGTGCTGAGATCAGTGGAGGGCCACCACACCCACACACTATTCACATGGGTGCAGAGCATGGGGAGGCCAGTCCTCTTGCTTACATGGTAGACACTTTATACACAGAAGCATCTAAGCATCCCTAGAGTAATTTCATTCATTCTTAAATGTTCAGCTAGCTGCAGTTTGCTAATATCTCATATCCCCAGGGTACTTAGGTGCAAGTTAGATTTCCATTGTTATTACTAACAACTTACAATGGAGAGTCTTTTGACTCAGCATTGGAAACAAATAATGTATTTAAACAAGTAAATATGTGTTAAAAAAGCAATATATCAAATTAAATCAACTACACTTACCAACAGCATAAACAGTTAAGAGGCTATACTAACATGATAAAAATGGCAAGTCATAAATAAAATTTGTTATGTGCTCTTCATAATAATGTATGAAGTGATATGTAGGGAATACAAGGATGATAAAGTGGGAAATAAAGAAAATCTGTTGTAACAGGATTAAAAAAGAAATCCAAATGAGGAAAAGTACAAAAGAAGACCATATGATATACAAAGAAATGATGCTGTGATAAGACAGAGGGGTTCTAATCCAAAGATCATGTCCTAAGAGGAACACAAGTAGTGGGGCCTGAATATTAGTGTGTAGTAGACCAAACCTGTGTTGTGTAACAGTCCAGCAACAACACCTACCAGAAGCCCCAAACCATGAATAACAATGGCCCCTGCGTGTGTTAAGTCCTATATGCCCACACCTTTGATAAGTTTAATAAAAGTGGCACAGGTAGGGACTAATAACGAAATGAAACAATAATGAAGTCATACTCCAAAAATGGCCATCTTTGTGCTTTTGGATATTGCTAATCGAAGGGTTACCTGGACATCGTCACTACAATGTAAGCTCTGTACCAGCTGATGTGAGAAGCAGGGGACTGGATTCTGTGTGGATAAGATGACAGGGGTGATGGATGGACGTTCAGAGCTGGATGTGGTAAGACTTAGCAGGAGAGAACAGCATGGAGCAAGATTCCTGTTTAGGAGAACACAGAACTCTAAACTTGCTTAAATGCTTTCAATCCAATGCTCTGGAATCCTGCCAACCATGGGTAATAGAAAGCAGGAGGCAGAACCAGGGATCAGGGAAGATGATTAAACAGAAACAGCAGTCGTTGCGGTACTTTTTGAAGACTTGAGGGAGTCATTAGTTTCAGCAGAGGCTTGAAAGTTGAACACTTGTGATAGAATTAGTGACCCTAGAACAAGACAGAAGACAAGCCTGTGCTCTTCCTTCTCCCCACAGAGATGTCATGTCAGCAAAAATAAAGAGAAAGGTGGTCTATAAGCAGGTGATGTCACAACCACATCTGCCAGCACCTTCATCTTAAACACCCAAGCCTCTGACAGCAAAATATAAAAGTTGCTTAAAACATGCAGTTGACAGCAATATCTTGAGCTAAGTAGGATGACAGGAATTCACGGTGCCAATCCACAAATTGTACCTGACACTGATCGGGAGCTAAGCCATGAATGATGCTGGACATTTTACAGTCTGTATCTCATTGGATCTGAGCAATAACACAGCAAGCTCCAAAGGAGCATTTCCATTTGGTGAACAAGGAGGTCAGTGATGAACCCCAGGTTAAAGCTGAAGTGAACCTTTTTCCCTCCCCCCATATTGCCTTTGAAACAAGCAGGCACAAGCTGTCCCTCACCTGCCCATCTCTACCCTCACCTCTAAAGGCTGGCCACTGTTCTGACTGGCATCAAGATTTATAAAGTTTAGTGACTGGTACCTTTGCTGAGAGACTCAGATGAAGCTGAGGATTAGTATTAGTTCAAGTATAGCCCCAGCTCTCCCTTACTCTTACAAGGCTTCAGCCTCAAAGGTGGAAGGATTCTCAGCTCAGCTGAACTGGAGCACAAAACACAGAACTTACACAGTCAGTCACCTTATCGAATTCTCTTGGTGACAGCGATTGGTTCCAGGGTGGTTATTATGGCTGATTTTAATGTCAACTTGCCACAAACTAGAATCACCTGAGGAGGGAGCCTCACCTGAGAAACTAATTGTTCTGATTGTCTTGATTGATTTTGGAAGACCCACCCCACTGTGAGCTGCACTTCCAAGTTGCAGCAAAAGATCAGAGGACCATCTCATTTTCTGTTCCTTTGGCCTCCATTATGTTACTGGGTAAATATGCTGTTGCTGATTCCTGAACTGAGAGCAGAAAGAACATTCCAATAAGTCATTCTGGAATCAGGACCAGTAGCTCTCCAGGAACCTTCTGAGGCACCAGACATTGTGGACTGTGGAGCTGACACTTGTTACTGACTGTTGGGGTGTTCTGTCTCATGGACCAAGAAACTACTGGGTTCTTCTCTTCTCTGGTGTGACTTAGATGTTACTATTATAAAGATCAACTCTCTCTCTCTCTCTCTCTCTCTCTCTCTCTCTCTCTCACACACACACACACACACACACACACACACACCTTCATCCCACTGGTTCTACTCCTCTGGAGAACCCTGACTAAAACTGTGGGTCAGGCAGCCCAATCAGAGTCAAGTGTTAGCATCACAGCTTGTAAGAATTTGAATTTGATCATAGGGCTCACCCTGCCTGACCCTATCCATTCTTCCCACTGCAGCTGAGCTGGAAATAGACAGTACCCCAATACTGGTGACCCTCTTCACACTATAGGAAGGAGGTCTGATAATGGGCCATGTGCATTGTAAGGCACAACTACTTAAAAGGAGAACAAACTACCACACCCAGATAGCATCCCTTTGCCCTCTGTACAGTTGAACAGGAAGTAAAATAGTTTGGGTAACTACAGGTACCCAGACTACTGTGCCTGCAATGCGCACTCCTTACACCTTCAAATGCACCAACTGTTTACTACTGAAGCCGAACATGCTTGTTGAGGAAGTCAAGTTTGAGTCTTAAACTTGGCCTAGAGACAGATTTCTGCTTATAGAATGTCCCACAGGTTCATATGTTAGAACACTTGGTCTCCAGCAGGTGATGCTATTTTGGGGGTGCCATGGACCTAGCTGGAGGAAATGCATCAATGGAGGCTAGCCTTGAGCATTACACTCCAGTCCTACTGAGCTCCCTCTCTGCTTCCTGTCTACTTGAATGTAACAAGCCATTCTTCAGGCGCTCTAGCCCCAAATGCCACACCCCCTCTGCTATAACAATGATATTGTCCAAGGCAGAGATTCTCAACCTTTCTAATGCTGTGGCCCTTTAATATAGTTCCTCATGTTGTGGTGTCCCCATCTACAAAATTATGTTGTTGCTACTTCATAACTGTAATCTTGCCGCTATTATGAATAGTAATGGAGATACCTGTTATACAAAATATCTGATATTCACAGGAAACGGTCATTCAATACCCCGAACGGTTTGCAACTAACAGGTTGAGAACCACTGCTTTAACGTTAATATCAGATAATAAGTGTCCCCCATTCAGTAAGTTGTTTCTGTAGAGCATTCTGTTACTAGGACTCCCCACCAAGAGCTGGGTCATACGTGGAAACCGCCTACATGGCTGTCAGCTACACAATGGTCCTAACCTCTCCCTGTATGTTTCCTTTGAAGGTTGGATATTTCCTGTGTTAATGACCACAGTACCCTTCTGAGTCGATTCCCAATAGAAATCCAGATAGAGTTGGATACAAATATTACACCATCAATATCTCACACTGTGAGCACCATCCTTGGAGGCCCAGAGGCTTTTCTAATTCTTCTAGTTCTTTCTAATTCTGCCTGAGGTCCACTATTTCCTTTGCCTTGAGCACTCTGGCACCTTCTCATTTTATTGGATCGTCATTGACCACCATGATGGCCTGAGTTTAGACATAGCTAGGCAGAGAGCTGATGTCCCCTCCTAATGTCTTAGTTGAATTTACCTTTTACAGATGAACAACTCACTTCCATTTCACTGTTGTTCCAACATGTATGATTAGAGAGATCACATTCAAAAGATCACCATAAATGTCTAGTTCTAACAAAACAGGTCTCCACAGGCCAAGACTGTGTCACAGAGTTCATCAGAATATCCAGGGACTCAGCATGGAGCATGTGGCAGTAATTTAACATTCTGTGTGTGTGTGTGTGTGTGTGTGTGTGTGTGCTGTGTAGGTGATCATGAAGGCATGTAGAGGCTAGATATCAATGCTGAGTGTCTTTTTTTGATGTATGACACTAGAACCAGGTTATATGCGGGTAGTGTTTTGTGTTTGCATAGCGAGCACTTTGATGCTGAGCTACCCCTCAGCATTTTCTATGACAGACAACATTGTAGCCAACCTTGTGGGATAGCCTGGGGATTTCATCAATGTGGACAGAAGCTAGCATATGGCTTGCACCCAAGGGGTGCTTCAAACCTGTAAATTCTCTTCTATCCTTTTCTCTTTCTAAAAAGCATGCTTCTTATAGAGCTGTTCTTTGCTAATCACTAGCTTGATCACTATCATTGCCATTAATAAAGCTAATAATGATCTCGCTAATTCCTTGGGAGACCATGACAACTCAGGGGTTAAGGATAAATCTATCTATGCTTGACAGTAATTCCTAGGTCATTGTCACCACAGGAAGATCCTTTCCTCTCAGTGCCTATCAACATGGAAATAAAATGATTAAAAGTGTTAAATATCATATATAATAAATGGGAACAATATAAAACTTAATGCCCCTAATATTTCCTTTGAGTTGCTACCTTTTGCATTAATTGAAGCAAGAAATGTTCCACTTAGTTAAAATATCTACTTAGTATCCTGCTCATAAACACATCTGCAGCCGGAGCTTGCTGGTTCAGTGGGCTTAAATTAGTTGGTATCAATGTTATTAATGATAAGAGAACTGGGGTTGCATATTGAGTCAGTAATGAAGCAGGCATGCTCTAGGTCTGCATTGTATCTCATAATCAGGGGTGAGGCTCTGCTGGGCACAAGGGCCACATGACCACGGATTTGTAATAAAAGCTACAGGAATAACAGCAAGCCTGCTACTATTTGAACATTGGCTGTCCCCACAAAATCTCTTGTTGCCACTTAATTCCTTGATGTTCAGGGTGAAGCCTGTGAGAGGTGTCTGGATGACAGGATCCCAGCCATGATACCAGGGCTGATGTCTTCCTCACTTGAATATGACTACCCCAGGACAGAATGGGTTATCATAAAGTGTGTCTGCCTCTCACATCTCTCTGTTCTGTACACATCTGAGCTGACATAGCATGTGGCCAGACAGGGCATAGCTACTTGATTTGGGGCTTCCTGACTATTAAAACCACACGCTTCTGGTAAATTACCCATTTGTGGGCTTTATCTCTGCTACAGTTTGGACATTGATGGTTGTGAGATGTTTGCCTCTGGGAGGTGAGCTGATTGAGGTGAGGGTAGTGTCCTTGAGTAGATGGCCGGATGCTGGTGGTATTCATTCTGTCTTTGTTCCCTGGTCCACAATGGGCCACATTCTTGCTGTGATATACTGTCTTCCTACAGACCTAAATTGAAGTCCATTCAGTGGAAGACAGAATGTTTCAAATTTTTCTCATTACAATTTACTTATCTCAGTCATGTTGTAATGATGGAAACTTGTTTCATTCTCTATTATATTCAAGGAATACAGGGGAAATAAAGAAAGGAAGACAAAGCCCATGGTGACAATTAAGAGTCAAACACCCTATGGAGATGCTAAGGGTTGTCATCATGAAAGTGATTGAGAACTGGTGTTCTTGTGTGTCTGGCACAGTTACCAACAGGCATTAGGAGAAGGATAAGTGGATCATGCCAGGTCTTTAAGGAGTGAAAGGGTTCCCTCTCTCTGGCTCCTCACCAAAGAACTTTTTCTCTTTGTGTGTTTGTCTTCCTTCCTTCATTCATTCCTTTCTTCCCTCCCTCCCTCCTTCCTTCCTTAGTTCCTTCCTTCCTCCTCTTCCTCTTTCTCCTCCTCCTCTCCCTCCTTCTCTTCTTCTTCTTCTTCTTTTTCTTCTTCTTCTTCTTCTTCTTCTTCTTCTTCTTCTTCTTCTTCTTCTTCTTCTTCTTCTTCTTCTTCTTCTTCTTCTTCTCCCCCCGCCTCTC